>NC_092093.1:5577468-5644671 GCF_045679555.1 Salvelinus alpinus | reverse complement strand
TTATATGCTGTTACTGTACTCTAACAAATGGCCTTGTAGAACAGAATACATGACATCATGACAGCTTGTTCTACTTAATCAACTCATTACTCATCTGCTGTAGTTACTTCCGTACTGCTTGGCAAGCATCAGACATGTCAGAGTATGGTAGTACAGCAGGGTTTCCCAACCCTCTCCATTTGAGTCATTGAAACTGAAACAGGGCATCCCAAATGGAGGAGGCAAACAATGTACAAGGCTAGCTGTAATTTACAACTTGATCAGCAATATTTTTCGGACTACCAATACATTATATTAATCATGTATTGAACTTTATCCATCTATTCTGCCAACAATGCCTTACTGTACGTCATGGAATGTTGAGTCAAATATAACCTATTTTTAAAACCTCTTATAAAGTTGCTGTTGTAGCATAAACTGGGAATTTGATATTTTTGTACTGATATTATGATTGTCTGTTCGTTTCATATCTGCAAAGTAGTTAAACCGCTGTCTGACCAAGGCGCAACGTGAGTAGAGTTCCACATATTTTTAATAAACGGAAAACTCTCCAAAACAAAACAATAAAGCACAAACGACACGTGAAGCTATACAAAAAAAATTGTGCAGACAGGCACTAAACATAGTCAAGATCCCACAACTGACAATGGGGAAAATGGCTACCTAAATATGATCCCCAATCAGAAACAACGATAAACAGCTGTCTCTGATTGGGAACCATATCAGGCCAACATAAACATACAAAAACTCTAGATGACATACAAACACGAGAGTACCCACCCTAGTCACACCCTGACCTAACCAAAATATATAGAAAAACAGAGATATCTAAGGTCAGGGCATGACACAGTTCCACTTTAACACCTAACATACGCTTTAAAATAGTCCAGGCCCTGTTGTTATGTCATATCCCAGCGATAATGCCTTACATTACGCCTGGGAAGAAAACAGTTCAATTTGCTCAACTTGCCATTTGCTCAACCATTTGCTCAACTCACACCCAGCAAACATTATGACTATATTAGCCCACACAGCTACAAGGATGCACTTTCATGCTAGGTTTAGGACCTCATATTTTAGCTTATAGAGACGCTAACTGATGTATAAAACTATCTTAAAACTATCTACCTTGGTGTAGATACAAGCATCATGAAATCTCTAACAAAAATATAAACGCAACATGAAACATTTTCAACGGTTTCACTGAGTTACAGTTCATATAAAGGAAATCAGTCAATTGAAATAAATTAATTAGGCCCTAATCTATGGATATCACATGACTGGGCAGGGGGCGCAGCCACGGGTGGGCCTGTGAGGGCATAAGCCCCCTACTTGGGAGCCAGGTCCAGCCAATCAGATTGAGTTTTAAAGTTCAGGGTGATGGACGGTCTCTAACGTTGTCATAAAGATCAGGGTGATGGACGGTCTCTCTAACGTTGTCATAAAGTTCAGGGTGATGGACGGTCTCTCTAACGTTGTCATAAAGTTCAGGGTGATGGACGGTCTCTCTAACGTTGTCATAAAGTTCAGGGTGATGGACGGTCTCTCTAACGTTGTCATAAAGTTCAGGGTGATGGACGGTCTCTCTAACGTTGTCATAAAGTTCAGGGTGATGGACGGTCTCTCTAACGTTGTCATAAAGTTTAGGGTGATGAACGGTCTCTAACGTTGTCATAAAGTTCAGGGTGATGGACGGTCTCTCTAACGTTGTCATAAAGTTCAGGGTGATGGACGATCTCTCTAACGTTGTCATAAAGTTCAGGGTGATTGTAACGGTCATCGTTGCATGGAGAAGTGGACCAAAGCGCAGCGTGGTAAGTGTTCATGATTTATTAATAAAACTGAACACTGAATAACAAAAACAACAAAGAGAACGAACGAAACCGAAACAGTTCTGTCTGGTGCAGACACAAAAACAGAAAACAACTACCCACAAAACACAGGTGGGAAAGGCTACCTAAGTATGGTTCTCAATCAGAGACAACGATAGCCAGCTGCCTCTGATTGAGAACCACACCCGGCCAAACACACAGAAATAGAAAACATAGAACACAAAACATAGAATGCCCACCCCAACTCACGCCCTGACCAAACCAAAATAGAGACATAAAAAGGATCTCTAAGGTCAGGGCGTGACAGTGATGGACGGTCTCTCTAACGTTGTCATAAAGTTCAAGGTGATGGATGGTCTCTAACGTTGTCATAAAGTTCAGGGTGATGGATGGTCTCTCTAAATCAAATCAAATTTTATTTGTCACATACACATGGTTAGCAGATGTTAATGCGAGTGTAGCGAAATGCTTGTGCTTCTAGTTCCGACAATGCAGTAATAACCAACGAGTAATCTAACCTAACAATTCCACAACTACTACCTTATACACACAAGTGTAAAGGGATAAAGAATATGTACATAAAGATATATGAATGAGTGATGGTACAGAACGGCATAGGCAAGATGCAGTAGATGGTATCGAGTACAGTATATACATATGAGATGAGTAATGAAGGGTATGTAAACATAAAAGTGGCATAGTTTAACGTTGTCACGAAGGAACTCTCAGGAGTACAGTATTCACGCTGCTTCAAACAGAGTCCTGTGGCTGCTGTGAGTACTGTTGGTTTATCAAGGTGCTGAACTATACAACAGATATAGTGTCGTGCACCAAATGTAATTAAATCCACAGCAGAGTAACTCCAGTTAGAAAAACACTACTGTGGATCCCGTTTGTTTCTGAAGGTGCTGAACTGTCCAACTAACATAGTGTAGTGCACCATACATTGGAGTAACTTCAAGTACAAGTCATTTTACTCACTGACAGAGTACTATGGTAGGTACTGCGAGTACTATAGGTTTATCAAGGTACTGTAGTATTAATAGTGGAACATACAGTGGAGTAATTTCAAGTACAAGATATTTTGCTCATTGACAGGCATTGACAGGATACTGTGGGATTACCATATTCCATGATGTAACAGATAGGATTACCATATTCCATGATGTAACAGACAGGATTACCATATTCCATGATGTAACAGACAGGATTACCATATTCCATGATGTAACAGATATGATTACTATATTCCATGGTGTAAGAGATAGGATTACTATATTCCATGATGTAACAGATAGGATTACCATATTCCATGGTGTAACAAATAGGATTACCATATTCCATGGTGTAACAAATAGGATTACCATATTCCATGATGTAACAGATAGGATTACCATATTCCATGGTGTAACAGATAGGATTACTATATTCCATGGTGTAACAGGCAGGATTACTATATTCCATGATGTAACAGATAGGATTACCATATTCCATGATGTAACAGATAGGATTACCATATTCCATGATGTAACAGATAGGATTACCATATTCCATGATGTAACAGATAGGATTACCATATTCCATGATGTAACAGATAGGATTACCATATTCCATGCTGTAACAGATAGGATTACCATATTCCATGATGTAACAGACAGGATTACCATATTCCATGATGTAACAGATAGGATTACCATATTCCATGATGTAACAGATAGGATTACCATATTCCATGATGTAACAGATAGGATTACTATATTCCATGCTGTAACAGATAGGATTACTATATTCCATGATGTAACAGACAGGATTACCATATTCCATGATGTAACAGATAGGATTACTATATTCCATGCTGTAACAGATAGGATGTAATGGCTCTCGTCGGTGGAAGTAGAGGAGGACCAAAGCGCAGCGTGGTGCGTATCCATGTTTTAATATAATAAACTGAAACACGACACAAAACAAAATAACAAAGAGAATCTAACCGAAAACAGTCCGGTGTGGCACAAACACTGACACAGGAAACAAACACCCACAAACCAACATTGAAAACAGGCAACCTAAATATGGTTCCCAATCAGAGACAATGCAAAACACCTGCCTCTGATTGAGAACCATATCAGGCCAAATGACAAACCTAAACATAGAAACACATAACATAGACTGCTCACCCCAACTCACGCCCTGACCAACTAAATAAAGACAAAACACAGGAAAATAAAGGTCAGAACGTGACATAGGATTACCATATTCCATGATGTAACAGATATGATTACCATATTCCATGGTGTAACAGATAGGATTACCATATTCCATGGTGTAACAGATAGGATTACCATATTCTATGATGTAACAGATATGATTACCATATTCCATGGTGTAACAGATATGATTACCATATTCCATGATGTAACAGATATGATTACCATATTCCATGGTGTAACAGATATGATTAACATATTCCATGGTGTAACAGGACCTTCTGCATTTCAGGTAAAATAACAACTCAACGTATATATCCCAGGACAAATTAGCTAGCAACAGCAAGCTAGCTAGCTACATTTCCATAAATGTTTAATGCTTTGCGACCTGTCCCCAAATTAATATAATTGGTTCAGAGTTTGTTTTGATATTTTAACCTGCGTGTCGTGATCACGTTTGGTGTGGGGGGGGTGGGGGGGGGGGGGGGGTGTAACCGTAACCCACCAAGTCCCTGAGTTACTACAACATGGCTGCTGTTGTCATCCTCCAACGGCCATCTCTATTTAAGAACCCAACTGATCATTACCACAGTCTATAACTGATATTAACATGACATTAAATTACACGCCGTCTGCCCTGTGATGCAGGGAATAGCTCAGAGGACGATGACACCAGTCATTACAACAACCACTTACTGGGTCACAGTTACCCTCCCTGACAACCAATGACATCGCTACAACATGGTCTCATTAGAATATGTCCAAATAGTTACATTTACCCATTGTAAATATGTCACTATAATGATGTACTAGATACAGATGTAGGATCTTAATTTGACCAGTTTCTCACAGCAGGGAAATAATCCTGCAGAAACAGGACATGTGCATTTGTGTCGTGGTTGATACATTTTCCATTAGGTTAAATCAAGTCTGACATTTATAATAAAGTGGAAATTACAAATTTAAGAAGTCTTTTCAAACCCCGAATACACTAGGAATTTGAGTGATCAAAATTAAGATAGGACATGTTTACATGTTAACCAGGAAACAGAACTAAGACCATAAACACACACACACATAAATTACACGTACTGAAGGCTGACAGAATTCACAACAAAAACAGATGGGAGAGTGATCAGATTAAAAACAACTACAGTACCATCTCTTAAAAATACCCTTTGATGACCAACAGAGTCCCTGAACAGAGCCAAGGGTGATTAATAACAAGGCTATATGTCAGCTGGATGTATCAGCCTCAGCTATATCAGTCACTATGCGTTTTCAATGCAGAGCAGAACAAGATCCAGGACGAGACAGCAGCAGAGGCTTTTCTGTCTTTCTGTAAATCAAGCCACAGCTGTAAAGATTACAAACTGTTGGTTTATATGGCTTTAAGATTGTCAACCGTTTAACCCTGTGCGCAGAGGCTACACATTTGTAAAAGCATCAGTATCGCCATACAATAATTAGAGCCTTGGCCAAACACATGTACAATAAGCTAGTGAACTGAAGCCGTTGATTTTAAGTAATATGTCCTACCTGGGGTTTTTACTCGGTTTTCCAATACTACGTGCTGGAGATAACTTTTCTTTGACATCATATAGACCATTTCCAACCAAGCACAGAAAAGAGGTCAGTAACATATTGGCTTCGGCTTTTACATGTAACGTATTGGCTTTTTCTGTTTGGTCAACGGCACTGCTGGGATCTGCCATCTTATTTTGTACAAAGCTCATAACTGGGACAGCGTCAATTCAATGTAACTTAATCCCTGTGTTGGACTAGCTATTTCTTTGGATATAGTTACTAACCGAATGAAATCGAATACAACTCAGAGGGCCTTTTGTCCAGACCTCTGGCAGTCTCTATGGGGGTGCCACAGGGTTCAATTCTCGGGCTGACTCTCTTCTTTGTATACATCAGTGATGTCGCTCTTGCTGCTGGTGATTCCCTGATCCACCTCTACGCAGACGACACCATTCTTTATATTTCTGGCCCTTCCTTGGACACTGTGTCAACTAACCTCCAAACGAGCTTCAAAGCCATACAACTCTCCTTCCGTGGCCTCCAACTTCTCTTAAATGCAAGTAAAACTAAATGCATGCTCTTCAACCGATCGCTGCCCGCACCTGCCCGCCCGTCCAGCATCACTACTCTGGACGGTTCTGACTTAGAATATGTCTACAACTACAAATACCTAGGTGTCTGGCAAGACTGTAAACTCTCCTTCCAGACTCACATTAAGCATCTCCAATCCAAAATTAAATCTAGAATCAGCTTCCTATTTCGCAACAAAGCCTCCTTCACTCATGCTGCCAAACATACCCTCGTAAAACTGACCATCCTACTGATCCTCGACTTTGGCGATGTCATTTACAGTGAGTAACTCCTACTACCTCTGTATTATACAGTGAGTAACTCCTACTACCTCTGTATTATACAGTGAGTAACTCCTACTACCTCTGTATTATACAGTGAGTAACTCCTACTACCTCTGTATTATACAGTGAGTAACTCCTACTACCTCTGTATTATACAGTGAGTAACTCCTACTACCTCTGTATTATACAGTGAGTAACTCCTACTACCTCTGTATTATACAGTGAGTAACTCCTACTACCTCTGTATTATACAGTGAGTAACTTCTACTACCTCTGTATTATACAGTGAGTAACATCTACTACCGCTGTATTATACAGTGAGTAACTCCTACTACCTCTGTATTATACAGTGAGTAACTCCTACTACCTCTGTATTATACAGTGAGTAACTCCTACTACCTCTGTATTATACAGTGAGTAACATCTACTACCGCTGTATTATACAGTGAGTAACTCCTACTACCTCTGTATTATACAGTGAGTAATTTCTACTACCTCTGTATTATACAGTGAGTAACTTCTACTACCTCTGTATTATACAGTGAGTAACTCCTACTACCTCTGTATTATACAGTGAGTAACTCCTACTACCGCTGTATTATACAGTGAGTAACTCCTACTACCTCTGTATTATACAGTGAGTAACTCCTACTACCTCTGTATTATACAGTGAGTAACTCCTACTACCTCTGTATTATACAGTGAGTAACTCCTACTACCTCTGTATTATACAGTGAGTAACTCCTACTACCTCTGTATTATACAGTGAGTAACTCCTACTACCTCTGTATTATACAGTGAGTAACTCCTACTACCTCTGTATTATACAGTGAGTAACTCCTACTACCTCTGTATTATACAGTGAGTAACTCCTACTACCTCTGTATTATACAGTGAGTAACTCCTACTACCTCTGTATTATACAGTGAGTAACTCCTACTACCTCTGTATTATACAGTGAGTAACTCTTACTACCTATGTATTATACAGTGAGTAACTCCTACTACCTCTGTATTATACAGTGAGTAACTCTTACTACCTCTGTATTATACAGTGAGTAACTCCTACTACCTCTGTATTATACATTGAGTAACTCCTACTACCTCTGTATTATACAGTGGAGTAACTCCTACTATCTGTTACTATAATACAGCGGTAGTAGATGTTACTCACTGTATAATACAGAGGTAGTAGAAGTTACTCACTGTATAATACAGAGGTAGTAGGAGTTACTCACTGTATAATACAGCGGTAGTAGATGTTACTCACTGTATAATACAGAGGTAGTAGGAGTTACTCACTGTATAATACAGAGGTAGTAGGAGTTACTCACTGTATAATACAGCGGTAGTAGATGTTACTCACTGTATAATACAGAGGTAGTAGAAGTTACTCACTGTATAATACAGAGGTAGTAGGAGTTACTCACTGTATAATACAGAGGTAGTAGGAGTTACTCACTGTATAATACAGAGGTAGTAGGAGTTACTCCAGTGTATAATACAGAGGTAGTAGAAGTTACTCACTGTATAATACAGCGGTAGTAGATGTTACTCACTGTATAATACAGAGGTAGTAGGAGTTACTCACTGTATAATACAGAGGTAGTAGGAGTTACTCACTGTATAATACAGAGGTAGTAGGAGTTACTCACTGTATAATACAGAGGTAGTAGGAGTTACTCACTGTATAATACAGAGGTAGTAGGAGTTACTCACTGTATAATACAGAGGTAGTAGAAGTTACTCACTGTATAATACAGAGGTAGTAAGAGTTACTCACTGTATAATACAGAGGTAGTAGATGTTACTCACTGTATAATACAGAGGTAGTAGGAGTTACTCACTGTATAATACAGAGGTAGTAGGAGTTACTCACTGTATAATACAGAGGTAGTAGGAGTTACTCACTGTATAATACAGAGATAGTAGGAGTTACTCACTGTATAATACAGAGGTAGTAGGAGTTACTCACTGTATAATACAGAGGTAGTAGGAGTTACTCACTGTATAATACAGAGGTAGTAGATGTTACTCACTGTATAATACAGAGGTAGTAGGAGTTACTCACTGTATAATACAGAGGTAGTAGGAGTTACTCACTGTATAATACAGAGGTAGTAGGAGTTACTCACTGTATAATACAGAGGTAGTAGGAGTTACTCACTGTATAATACAGAGGTAGTAGGAGTTACTATAATACTATCCTACTATCAGCTGTCAGAGCAGCTCATAGATTACTGCACCTGTACATAGCCCATCTATAATTTAGCCCAAACAACTACCTCTTTACCTACTGTATTTATTTATTTATTTTGCTCCTTTGCACCCCATTATTTCTGTCTCTACTTTGCGCTTTCTTCCACTGCAAACCAACCATTCCAGTGTTTTTATTTTTTATTTTACTTGCTGTGTTGTATTTACTTCGCCACCATGGCCTTTTTTTATATTTTTATTTATTTATACATATATTTGTTTGCCTTCACCTCCCTTATCTCACCTCACTTGCTCACATTGTATATAGACTTATTTTTTTTCACTGTATTATTGACTATATGTTTGTTTTACTCCATGTTTAACTATGTGTTGTTGTATGTGCCGAACTGCTTTGCTTTATCTTGGCCAGGTCGCAATTGTAAATGAGAACGTGTTCTCAATTTGCCTACCTGGTTAAATAAAGGTTAAATAAATAAATAAATAAAATCTCTGTATTATACAGTGAGTAACTCCTACTACCTCTGTATTATACAGTGAGTAACTCCTACTACCTCTGTATTATACAGTGAGTAACTCCTACTACCTCTGTATTATACAGTGAGTAACTCTTACTACCTCTGTATTATACAGTGAGTAACTCCTACTACCTCTGTATTATACAGTGAGTAACTCCTACTACCTCTGTATTATACACTGGAGTAACTCCTACTACCTCTGTATTATACAGTGAGTAACTCCTACTACCTCTGTATTATACAGTGAGTAACTCCTACTACCTCTGTATTATACAGTGAGTAACTCCTACTACCTCTGTATTATACAGTGTGTAACTCCTACTACCTCTGTATTATACAGTGAGTAACATCTACTACCTCTGTATTATACAGTGAGTAACTCTTACTACCTCTGTATTATACAGTGAGTAACTTCTACTACCTCTGTATTATACAGTGAGTAACTCCTACTACCTCTGTATTATACAGTGAGTAACTCCTACTACCTCTGTATTATACAGTGAGTAACTCCTACTACCTCTGTATTATACAGTGAGTAACTCCTACTACCTCTGTATTATACAGTGAGTAACTCCTACTACCTCTGTATTATACAGTGAGTAACTCCTACTACCTCTGTATTATACAGTGAGTAACTCCTACTACCTCTGTATTATACAGTGAGTAACTCCTACTACCTCTGTATTATACAGTGAGTAACTTCTACTACCTCTGTATTATACAGTGAGTAACATCTACTACCGCTGTATTATACAGTGAGTAACTCCTACTACCTCTGTATTATACAGTGAGTAACTCCTACTACCTCTGTATTATACAGTGAGTAACTCCTACTACCTCTGTATTATACAGTGAGTAACATCTACTACCGCTGTATTATACAGTGAGTAACTCCTACTACCTCTGTATTATACAGTGAGTAATTTCTACTACCTCTGTATTATACAGTGAGTAACTTCTACTACCTCTGTATTATACAGTGAGTAACTCCTACTACCTCTGTATTATACAGTGAGTAACTCCTACTACCGCTGTATTATACAGTGAGTAACTCCTACTACCTCTGTATTATACAGTGAGTAACTCCTACTACCTCTGTATTATACAGTGAGTAACTCCTACTACCTCTGTATTATACAGTGAGTAACTCTTACTACCGCTGTATTATACAGTGAGTAACTCCTACTACCTCTGTATTATACAGTGAGTAACTTCTACTACCTCTGTATTATACAGTGAGTAACTCCTACTACCTCTGTATTATACAGTGAGTAACTCCTACTACCTCTGTATTATACAGTGAGTAACTCCTACTACCTCTGTATTATACACTGGAGTAACTCCTAGTACCTCTGTATTATACAGTGAGTAACTCCTACTATCTCTGTATTATACACTGGAGTAACTCCTACTACCTCTGTATAATACAGTGAGTAACTCCTACTACCTCTGTATTATACAGTGAGTAACTCCTACTACCTCTGTATTATACAGTGAGTAACTCCTACTACCTCTGTATTATACAGTGAGTAACATCTACTACCTCTGTATTATACAGTGAGTAACTCCTACTACCTCTGTATTATACAGTGAGTAACTCCTACTACCTCTGTATTATACAGTGAGTAACTCCTACTACCTCTGTATTATACAGTGAGTAACTCCTACTACCTCTGTATTATAGAGTGAGTAACTCCTACTACCTCTGTATTATACAGTGGAGTAACTCTTACTACCTCTGTATTATACAGTGAGTAACTCCTACTACCTCTGTATTATACAGTGAGTAACTCCTACTACCTCTGTATTATACAGTGGAGTAACTCCTACTACCTCTGTATTATACAGTGAGTAACTCCTACTATCTCTGTATTATACAGTGAGTAACTCCTACTACCTCTGTATTATACACTGGAGTAACTCCTACTACCTCTGTATTATACAGTGAGTAACTCCTACTACCTCTGTATTATACAGTGAGTAACTCCTACTACCTCTGTATTATACAGTGAGTAACTCTTACTACCGCTGTATTATACAGTGAGTAACTCCTACTACCTCTGTATTATACAGTGAGTAACTCCTACTACCTCTGTATTATACAGTGAGTAACTCTTACTACCTATGTATTATACAGTGAGTAACTCCTACTACCTCTGTATTATACAGTGAGTAACTCCTACTACCTCTGTATTATACAGTGAGTAACTCCTACTACCTCTGTATTATACAGTGAGTAACTCTTACTACCTCTGTATTATACAGTGCATAACTCCTACTACCTCTGTATTATACAGTGAGTAACTCCTACTACCTCTGTTTTAATCAGTGAGTAACTCCTACTACCTCTGTATTATACAGTGAGTAACTCCTACTACCTCTGTATTATACAGTGAGTAACTCCTACTACCTCTGTATTATACAGTGAGTAACTCCTACTACCTCTGTATTATACAGTGAGTAACTCTTACTACCTCTGTATTATACAGTGAGTAACTCCTACTTCCTCTGTATTATACAGTGAGTAACTCCTACTACCTCTGTATTATACAGTGAGTAACTCCTACTACCTCTGTATTATACAGTGAGTAACTCCTACTACCTCTGTATTATACAGTGAGTAACTCCTACTACCTCTGTATTATACAGTGAGTAACTCTTACTATCTCTGTATTATACAGTGAGTAACTCCTACTACCTCTGTATTATACAGTGAGTAACTCCTACTACCTCTGTATTATACAGTGAGTAACTCTTACTATCTCTGTATTATACAGTGAGTAACTCTTACTATCTCTGTATTATACAGTGAGTAACTCCTACTACCTCTGTATTATACAGTGAGTAACTCTTACTACCTCTGTATTATACAGTGAGTAACTCCTACTACCTCTGTATTATACAGTGAGTAACTCCTACTACCTCTGTATTATACAGTGAGTAACTCCTACTACCTCTGTATTATACAGTGAGTAACTCCTACTACCTCTGTATTATACAGTGAGTAACTCCTACTACCTCTGTATTATACAGTGAGTAACTCCTACTACCTCTGTATTATACAGTGAGTAACTCCTACTACCTCTGTATTATACAGTGAGTAACTCCTACTACCTCTGTATTATACAGTGAGTAACTCCTACTACCTCTGTATTATACAGTGAGTAACTCCTACTACCTCTGTATTATACAGTGAGTAACTCTTACTACCTATGTATTATACAGTGAGTAACTCCTACTACCTCTGTATTATACAGTGAGTAACTCCTACTACCTCTGTATTATACAGTGAGTAACTCCTACTACCTCTGTATTATACAGTGAGTAACTCTTACTACCTCTGTATTATACAGTGAGTAACTCCTACTACCTCTGTATTATACAGTGAGTAACTCCTACTACCTCTGTATTATACAGTGCATAACTCCTACTACCTCTGTATTATACAGTGAGTAACTCCTACTACCTCTGTTTTAATCAGTGAGTAACTCCTACTACCTCTGTATTATACAGTGAGTAACTCCTACTACCTCTGTATTATACAGTGAGTAACTCCTACTACCTCTGTATTATACAGTGAGTAACTCCTAATACCTCTGTATTATACAGTGAGTAACTCTTACTACCTCTGTATTATACAGTGAGTAACTCCTACTTCCTCTGTATTATACAGTGAGTAACTCCTACTACCTCTGTATTATACAGTGAGTAACTCCTACTACCTCTGTATTATACAGTGAGTAACTCCTACTACCTCTGTATTATACAGTGAGTAACTCCTACTACCTCTGTATTATACAGTGAGTAACTCTTACTATCTCTGTATTATACAGTGAGTAACTCTTACTATCTCTGTATTATACAGTGAGTAACTCCTACTACCTCTGTATTATACAGTGAGTAACTCTTACTACCTCTGTATTATACAGTGAGTAACTCCTACTACCTCTGTATTATACAGTGAGTAACTCCTACTACCTCTGTATTATACAGTGAGTAACTCTTACTACCTCTGTATTATACAGTGAGTAACTCCTACTACCTCTGTATTATACAGTGAGTAACTCCTACTACCTCTGTATTATACAGTGAGTAACTCCTACTACCTCTGTATTATACAGTGAGTAACTCCTACTACCTCTGTATTATACAGTGAGTAACTCCTACTACCTCTGTATTATACAGTGAGTAACTCCTACTACCTCTGTATTATACAGTGAGTAACTCCTACTACCTCTGTATTATACAGTGAGTAACTCCTACTACCTCTGTATTATACAGTGAGTAACTCCTACTACCTCTGTATTATACAGTGAGTAACTCTTACTACCGCTGTATTATACAGTGAGTAACTCCTACTACCTCTGTATTATACAGTGAGTAACTCCTACTACCTCTGTATTATACAGTGAGTAACTCCTACTACCTCTGTATTATACAGTGAGTAACTCTTACTACCTATGTATTATACAGTGAGTAACTCCTACTACCTCTGTATTATACAGTGAGTAACTCCTACTACCTCTGTATTATACAGTGAGTAACTCCTACTACCTCTGTATTATACAGTGAGTAACTCTTACTACCTCTGTATTATACAGTGAGTAACTCCTACTACCTCTGTATTATACAGTGAGTAACTCCTACTACCTCTGTATTATACAGTGAGTAACTCCTACTACCTCTGTATTATACAGTGAGTAACTCCTACTACCTCTGTATTATACAGTGAGTAACTCCTACTACCTCTGTTTTAATCAGTGAGTAACTCCTACTACCTCTGTATTATACAGTGAGTAACTCCTACTACCTCTGTATTATACAGTGAGTAACTCCTACTACCGCTGTATTATACAGTGAGTAACTCCTACTACCTCTGTATTATACAGTGAGTAACTCTTACTACCTCTGTATTATACAGTGAGTAACTCCTACTTCCTCTGTATTATACAGTGAGTAACTCCTACTACCTCTGTATTATACAGTGAGTAACTCCTACTACCTCTGTATTATACAGTGAGTAACTCCTACTACCTCTGTATTATACAGTGAGTAACTCCTACTACCTCTGTATTATACAGTGAGTAACTCCTACTACCTCTGTATTATACAGTGAGTAACTCCTACTACCTCTGTATTATACAGTGAGTAACTCCTACTACCTCTGTATTATACAGTGAGTAACTCCTACTTCCTCTGTATTATACAGTGAGTAACTCCTACTACCTCTGTATTATACAGTGAGTAACTCCTACTACCTCTGTATTATACAGTGAGTAACTCCTACTACCTCTGTATTATACAGTGAGTAACTCCTACTACCTCTGTATTATACAGTGAGTAACTCTTACTACCTCTGTATTATACAGTGAGTAACTCCTACTTCCTCTGTATTATACAGTGAGTAACTCCTACTACCTCTGTATTATACAGTGAGTAACTCCTACTACCTCTGTATTATACAGTGAGTAACTCCTACTACCTCTGTATTATACAGTGAGTAACTCCTACTACCTCTGTATTATACAGTGAGTAACTCTTACTATCTCTGTATTATACAGTGAGTAACTCCTACTACCTCTGTATTATACAGTGAGTAACTCCTACTACCTCTGTATTATACAGTGAGTAACTCTTACTATCTCTGTATTATACAGTGAGTAACTCTTACTATCTCTGTATTATACAGTGAGTAACTCCTACTACCTCTGTATTATACAGTGAGTAACTCTTACTACCTCTGTATTATACAGTGAGTAACTCCTACTACCTCTGTATTATACAGTGAGTAACTCCTACTACCTCTGTACTATACAGTGAGTAACTCCTACTACCTCTGTATTATACAGTGAGTAACTCCTACTACCTCTGTACTATACAGTGAGTAACTCCTACTACCTCTGTATTATACAGTGAGTAACTCCTACTACCTCTGTATTATACACTGGAGTAAATCCTACTACCTCTGTATTATACAGTGAGTAACTCCTACTACCTCTGTATTATACAGTGAGTAACTCCTACTACCTCTGTATTATACAGTGAGTAACTCCTACTACCTCTGTATTATACAGTGAGTAACTCCTACTACCTCTGTATTATACAGAGAGTAACTCCTACTACCTCTGTATTATACAGTGAGTAACTCCTACTACCTCTGTATTATACAGTGAGTAACTTCTACTACTTCTGTATTATACACTGGAGTAACTCGTACTACCTCTGTATTATACAGTGAGTAACTCCTACTACCTCTGTATTATACAGTGAGTAACTCCTACTACCTCTGTATTATACAGTGAGTAACTCCTACTACCTCTGTATTATACAGTGAGTAACTCCTACTACCTCTGTATTATACAGTGAGTAACTCCTACTACCTCTGTATTATACAGTGAGTAACTCCTACTACCTCTGTATTATACAGTGAGTAACTCCTACTACCTCTGTATTATACAGTGAGTAACTCCTACTACCTCTGTATTATACAGTGAGTAACTCCTACTACCTCTGTATTATACAGTGAGTAACTCCTACTACCTCTGTATTATACAGTGAGTAACTCTTACTATCTCTGTATTATACAGTGAGTAACTCCTACTACCTCTGTATTATACAGTGAGTAACTCCTACTACCTCTGTATTATACAGTGAGTAACTCCTACTACCTCTGTATTATTCAGTGAGTAACTCCTACTACCTCTGTATTATTCAGTGAGTAACTCCTACTACCTCTGTATTATACAGTGAGTAACTCCTACTACCTCTGTATTATACAGTGAGTAACTCCTACTACCTCTGTATAATACAGTGAGTAACTCCTACTACCTCTGTATTATACAGTGAGTAACTCCTACTACCTCTGTATTATACAGTGAGTAACTCCTACTACCTCTGTATTATACAGTGAGTAACTCCTACTACCTCTGTATTATACAGTGAGTAACTCCTACTACCTCTGTATTATACAGTGAGTAACTCCTACTACCTCTGTATTATACAGTGAGTAACTCCTACTACCTCTGTATTATACAGTGATTAACTCCTACTACCTCTGTATTATACAGTGAGTAACTCCTACTACCTCTGTATTATACAGTGAGTAACTCCTACTACCTCTGTATTATACAGTGAGTAACTCCTACTACCTCTGTATTATACAGTGAGTAACTCCTACTACCTCTGTATTATACAGTGAGTAACTCCTACTACCTCTGTATTATACAGTGAGTAACTTCTACTACCGCTGTATTATACAGTGAGTAACTCCTACTACCTCTGTATTATACAGTGAGTAACTCCTACTACCTCTGTATTATACAGTGAGTAACTCCTACTACCTCTGTATTATACACTGGAGTAACTCCTACTACCTCTGTATTATACAGTGAGTAACTCCTACTACCTCTGTATTATACAGTGAGTAACTCCTACTACCTCTGTATTATACAGTGAGTAACTCCTACTACCTCTGTATTATACAGTGAGTAACTCCTACTACCTCTGTATTATACAGTGAGTAACTCCTACTACCTCTGTATTATACAGTGAGTAACTCCTACTACCGCTGTATTATACAGTGAGTAACTCCTACTACCTCTGTATTATACAGTGAGTAACTCCTACTACCTCTGTATTATACACTGGAGTAACTCCTACTACCTCTGTATTATACAGTGAGTAACTCCTACTACCTCTGTATTATACAGTGAGTAACTCCTACTACCTCTGTATTATACAGTGAGTAACTCCTACTACCTCTGTATTATACAGTGAGTAACTCCTACTACCTCTGTATTATACAGTGAGTAACTCCTACTACCTCTGTATTATACAGTGAGTAACTCCTACTACCTCTGTATAATACAGTGAGTAACTCCTACTACCTCTGTATTATACAGTGAGTAACTCCTACTACCTCTGTATTATACAGTGAGTAACTCCTACTACCTCTGTATTATACACTGGAGTAAATCCTACTACCTCTGTATTATACACTGGAGTAACTCCTACTACCTCTGTATAATACACTGGAGTAACTCCTACTACCTCGGCATCATATTCCCTCCTGTCTGAGATACCTACTACCGCCCTCAACCTCCACGTACAACACCCGTTCTGCCAGTCACATTCTGTTAAAGGTCCCCAAAGCACACACATCCCTGGGTCGCTCCTTTTATCAGTTCTCTGCAGCTAGCGACTGGAACGAGCTGCAACAAACACTCAAACTGGACAGTTTTATATCCATCTCTTCATTCAAAGACTCAATCACTAGCTAGGTTTTCGTCTAATTGCCGACAGATTTTTAAGTGAATATTGTAAAATGTGTATGAAAAACAACTCTACTGATGGTTTTCTCACAATAATAAAAAAAGTTTTTTTGTGAGAAAAAAAGTTTTGGCGAAAAATGTTGCAGAAAAACTAATCCATGCTTTTGTTACTTCTAGGTTAGATTACTGCAATGCTCCACTCGCTGGCTACCCGGATAAAGCACGAAATAAACTTCAGTTAGTGGGAAACACGGCTGCTAGAATCCTGACTAGAACCAAAACATGTGATCATATTACTCCACTGCTAGCCTCCCTACACTGGCTTCCTGTTAAGGCAAGGGCTGATTTCAAGGTTTTACTGCTAACCTACAAAGCGTTACATGGGCTTGCTCGATTTGGTCCTGCCGTACATACCTACACGTGATTGATTGTCTCAGGGTAGTACGTTGGTGGGTTGCGGATATCCTTCTAGTGGTGTGGGGGCTGTGCTTTGGCAAAGTGGGTAGGGTTATATCCTGCCTGGTTGGCCTTGTCCGGGGGTATTGTCGGATGGGGCCACAGTGTCTCCCAACCCCTCCTGTCTCAGCCTCCAGTATTTATGCTGCAGTAGTTTATGTGTCCGGGTCTAGGGTCAGTCTGTGATATCTGGAGTATTTCTCCTGTCTTATCCGGTGTCCTGTGTGAATTTAAGTATTCTCTCTCTTTCTCTCTTTTTCTCTCTCTCTTTCTCTTTTTTTTCTTTCTTTCTTTCTTTCTTCCTCTCTCTCGGAGGACCTGAGCCCTAGGACCATGCCTCAGGACTACCTGGCCTGATGACTCCTTGCTGTACCCAGTCCATCTGGCTGTGCTGCTGCTCCAGTTTCAACTGTTCTGCCAGCGGCTATGGAACCCTGACCCTGGGTCTCGACCCCGCCCTGTGCAACTGGGTCCTGGACTTCCTGACGGGCCGCCCCCAGGTGGTGAGGGTAGGTAACAACATCTCCACCCCGCTGATCCTCAACACTGGGGCCCCACAAGGGTGCGTTCTGAGCCCTCTCCTGTACTCCCTGTTCACCCACGACTGCGTGGCCATGCACGCCTCCAACTCAATCATCAAGTTTGCGGATGACACTACAGTGGTAGGCTTGATTACCAACAACGACGAGACGGCCTACAGGGAGGAGGTGAGGGCCCTCGGAGTGTGGTGTCAGGAAAATAACCTCACACTCAACGTCAACAAAACAAAGGAGATGATTGTGGACTTCAGGAAACAGCAGAGGGAGCACCCCCCTATCCACATCGACGGGTCAGTAGTGGAGAAGGTGGAAAGTTTTAAGTTCCTCGGTGTACACATCACGGACAAACTGAATTGGTCCACCTACACAGACAGCGTTGTGAAGAAGGCGCAGCAGCGCCTCTTCAACCTCAGGAGGCTGAAGAAATTCGGCTTGTCACCAAAAGCACTCACAAACTTCTACAGATGCACAATCGAGAGCATCCTGTCGGGCTGTATCACCGCCTGGTACGGCAACTGCTCCGCCCACAACCGTAAGGCTCTCCAGAGGGTAGTGAGGTCTGCAGAACGCATCACCAGGGGCAAACTACCTGCCCTCCAGGACACCTACACCACCCGATGTCACAGGAAGGCCATAAAGATCATCAAGGACAACAACCACCCAAGCCACTGCCTGTTCACCCCGCTATCATCCAGAAGGCGAGGTCAGTACAGGTGCATCAAAGCAGGGACCGAGAGACTGAAAAACAGCTTCTATCTCAAGGCCATCAGACTGTTAAACAGCCACCACTAACATTTAGCGGCCGCTGCCAACATACTGACTCAACTCCAGCCACTTTAAAAATGGGAATTGATGGAAATTATGTAAAAATGTACCACTAGCCACTTTAAACAATGCCACTTAATATAATGTTTACATACCCTACATTACCCATCTCATATGTATATACTGTACTCTATATCATCTACTGCATCTTGCCATCTTTATGTAATACATGTACCACTAGCCACTTTAAACTATGCCACTTTATGTTTACATACCCTACAGTACTCATCTCATATGTATATACCGTACTCTATACCATCTACTGCATCTGCCATGCCGTTCTGTACCACCACTCATTCATATATCTTTATGTACATATTCTTTATCCCTTTACACTTGTGTGTGTGTGTAAGGTAGTAGTTGTAGAATTGTTAGGTTAGATTACTTGTTGGTTATTACTGCATTGTCGGAACTAGAAGCACAAGCATTTCGCTACACTCGCATTAACATCTGCTAACCATGTGTATGTGACTAATAACATTTGATTTGATTTGATTTGATTTGACCTGTTCACCGGACGTGCTACCTGCTGTTTTTGACTCTCTCTCTCTACCGCACCTGCTGTCTCTAACTCTGAATGCTCGGCTATGAAAAGACAACTGACATTTACTCCTGAGGTGCTGACCTGTTGCACCCTCTACAACCACTGTGATTATTATCATTGGACCCTGCTGGTCATCTATGAACGTTTGAACATCTTGGCCATGTTCTGTTATAATCTCCACCCGGCACAGCCAGAAGAGGACTGGCCACCCCTCAGAGCCTGGTTCCTCTCTAGGTTTCTTCCTAGGTTCCTGCCTTTCTAGGGAGTTTTTCCTAGCCACCGTGCTTCTACATCTGCATTGCTTTCTGTTTGGGGGTTTTAGGCTGCGTTTCTGTATAGTACTTTGTGACATCAGCTGATGTAAAAAGGGCTTTATAAATACATTTGATTGATTGATTGATTGATTGATTGAAGAGCTGGATCCTTTTAATTTGTGAAACGGCAGTCAAGCATCGATCATCATGTCACCAGAATAAGACCCTCAATATTTATTGGAAAGGAGCATCAAGATCATTACTGTGCTCATTCACCACCCTGTGAAGTTCCATCAGAACTTATTTAATCGAGTCGCAGTGGGAGGACCACTCATCATGTGACTCCTAGTTTACTTCGATATGATGGTTATTTATTTTTTATTTATTATTATTTGTTTTTATATATCTTTATTTGATCAATACTTGCACATAAAAGTGTCTCCACTGACATTTCTCGCATAATTAATTTTACAGACACTAAAAGATCTTACCTTGTCTAGCGTATTTTGTTACATTTTGAGTCTGTAATCGAACACACAAACGCTGATGCTCCGGATACTCAACTAGTCAAAAGAAGGCCAGTTTTATTGCTTCGTTAATCAGAACAACAGTTTTCAGCTGTGCTAACATAATTGCAAAAGGGTTTTCTAATGATCAATTAGCCTTTTAAAATGATAAACTTGGATTAGCTAACATAACGTGCCATTGGAACACAGGAGTGATGGTTGCTGATAATGGGCCTCTGTACGCCTATGTAGTTATTCCATTAAAAATCTGCCGTTTCCAGCTACAATAATCATTTACAACATTAACAATGTCTACACTGTACTTCTGATAAATTTGATGTTATTTTAATGGACAATTTGATGTATTTTGGTCTACCTTTTTGCCCTTATGCTGTTGTCTGTACCTAACAATGTTTGTGCCATGTTTGTGTTGCTACCATGTTGTGTTGTTGTCATGTTGTGTTCATACCATGTTGTGTTGTTGTCATGTTGATGTGTTATTACCATGTTTGTGTTGCTACCATGTTATGTTGATGTCATGTTATGTTGATGTCTTGTTGTGTTGATGTCATGTTGTGTTGATGTCATGTTGTGTTAATACCATGTTGTGTTGATGTCACCATGTTGTGTTGATGTCATGTTGTGTTGATGTCACCATGTTGTGTTGATGTCATGTTGTGTTGTTGTCATGTTGTGTTGCTACCATGTTGTGTTGTTGTCATGTTGTGTTGCTACCATGTTGTGTTGTTGTCATGTTGTGTTGCTACCATATTATGTTGATGTCATGTTGTGTTGCTACCATGTTGTGTTGTTGTCATGTTGATGTGTTGCTACCATGTTGTGTTGCTACCATGTTTGTGTTGCTACCATATTATGTTGATGTCATGTTGTGTTGCTACCATGTTGTGTTGATGTCATGTTGTGTTGCTACAATGTTGTGTTGATGTCATGTTGTGTTGTGTTGCTACCATGTTGTGTTGTGGTCATGTTGATGTGTTGCTACCATGTTGTGTTGCTACCATATTATGTTGATGTCATGTTGTGTTGCTACCATGTTGTGTTGATGCCATGTTGTGTTGATGTCATGTTGTGTTGCTACAATGTTTGTGTTGCTACCATGTTTGTGCTGCTACCATGTTATGTTGATGTCATGTTATGTTGATGTCATGTTGTGTTGATGTCATGTTGTGTTGATGTCATGTTGTGTTAATACCATGTTGTGTTGATGTCATGTTGTGTTGATGTCACCATGTTGTGTTGATGTCATGTTGTGTTGATGTCATGTTGTGTTGATGTCACCATGTTGTGTTGATGTCATGTTGTGTTGATGTCATGTTATGTTGTGTTGATGTCATGTTGTGTTGATGTCATGTTGTGTTGATGTCATGTTGTGTTGATGTCATGTTGTGTTAATACCATGTTATGTTGATGTCACCATGTTGTGTTGATGTCACCATGTTGTGTTGATGTCACCATGTTGTGTTGATGTCACCATGTTGATGTCATGTTGTGTTGCTACCATGTTGTGTTGATGTCATGTTGTGTTGATGTCATGTTGGGTTGAAGTCACCATGTTGTGTTGATGTCACCATGTTGTGTTGATGTCATGTTGTGTTGATGTCACCATGTTGTGTTGATGTCATGTTGTGTTGTTGTCATGTTGTGTTGCTACCATGTTGTGTTGTTGTCATGTTGTGTTGCTACCATGTTGTGTTGTTGTCATGTTGTGTTGCTACCATGTTGTGTTGTTGTCATGTTATGTTGATGTCATGTTGTGTTGATGTCATGTTGTGTTGATGTCATGTTGTGTTAATACCATGTTGTGTTGATGTCATGTTGTGTTGATGTCATGTTGTGTTGCTACCATGTTGTGTTGTTGTCATGTTGTGTTGCTACCATATTATGTTGATGTCATGTTGTGTTGCTACCATGTTGTGTTGTTGTCATGTTGATGTGTTGCTACCATGTTGTGTTGTTGCTACCATGTTTGTGTTGCTACCATATTATGTTGATGCCATGTTGTGTTGCTACCATGTTGTGTTGATGTCATGTTGTGTTGTGTTGCTACCATGTTGTGTTGTGGTCATGTTGATGTGTTGCTACCATGTTGTGTTGCTACCATATTATGTTGATGTCATGTTGTGTTGCTACCATGTTGTGTTGATGTCATGTTGTGTTGATGTCATGTTGTGTTGCTACAATGTTTGTGTTGCTACCATGTTTGTGCTGCTACCATGTTATGTTGATGTCATGTTATGTTGATGTCTTGTTGTGTTGATGTCATGTTGTGTTGATGTCATGTTGTGTTAATACCATGTTGTGTTGATGTCACCATGTTGTGTTGATGTCACCATGTTGTGTTGATGTCATGTTGTGTTGATGTCATGTTGTGTTGATGTCATGTTGTGTTGATGTCATGTTGTGTTGTTGTCATGTTGTGTTGATGTCATGTTGTGTTGATGTCATGTTGTGTTGATGTCATGTTGTGTTAATACCATGTTGTGTTGATGTCACCATGTTGTGTTGATGTCACCATGTTGTGTTGATGTCATGTTGTGTTGATGTCACCATGTTGTGTTGATGTCATGTTGTGTTGTTGTCATGTTGTGTTGCTACCATGTTGTGTTGTTGTCATGTTGTGTTGCTACCATGTTGTGTTGTTGTCATGTTGTGTTGCTACCATATTATGTTGATGTCATGTTGTGTTGCTACCATGTTGTGTTGTTGTCATGTTGATGTGTTGCTACCATGTTGTGTTGCTACCATGTTTGTGTTGCTACCATATTATGTTGATGTCATGTTGTGTTGCTACCATGTTGTGTTGATGTCATGTTGTGTTGCTACAATGTTGTGTTGATGTCATGTTGTGTTGTGTTGCTACCATGTTGTGTTGTGGTCATGTTGATGTGTTGCTACCATGTTGTGTTGCTACCATATTATGTTGATGTCATGTTGTGTTGCTACCATGTTGTGTTGATGCCATGTTGTGTTGAGGTCATGTTGTGTTGCTACAATGTTTGTGTTGCTACCATGTTTGTGCTGCTACCATGTTATGTTGATGTCATGTTGTGTTGCTACCATGTTGTGTTGTGGTCATGTTGATGTGTTGCTACCATGTTGTGTTGCTACCATGTTATGTTGATGTCATGTTATGTTGATGTCATGTTGTGTTGATGTCATGTTGTGTTGATGTCATGTTGTGTTAATACCATGTTGTGTTGATGTCATGTTGTGTTGATGTCACCATGTTGTGTTGATGTCATGTTGTGTTGATGTCATGTTGTGTTGATGTCATGTTGTGTTGATGTCATGTTGTGTTGTTGTCATGTTGTGTTGATGTCATGTTGTGTTGATGTCATGTTGTGTTGATGTCATGTTGTGTTAATACCATGTTATGTTGATGTCACCATGTTGTGTTGATGTCACCATGTTGTGTTGATGTCACCATGTTGTGTTGATGTCACCATGTTGATGTCATGTTGTGTTGCTACCATGTTGTGTTGATGTCATGTTGTGTTGATGTCATGTTGGGTTGGAGTCACCATGTTGTGTTGATGTCACCATGTTGTGTTGATGTCATGTTGTGTTGATGTCACCATGTTGTGTTGATGTCATGTTGTGTTGTTGTCATGTTGTGTTGCTACCATGTTGTGTTGTTGTCATGTTGTGTTGCTACCATGTTGTGTTGTTGTCATGTTATGTTGATGTCATGTTGTGTTGATGTCATGTTGTGTTGATGTCATGTTGTGTTAATACCATGTTGTGTTGATGTCATGTTGTGTTGATGTCATGTTGTGTTGCTACCATGTTGTGTTGTTGTCATGTTGTGTTGCTACCATATTATGTTGATGTCATGTTGTGTTGCTACCATGTTGTGTTGTTGTCATGTTGATGTGTTGCTACCATGTTGTGTTGCTACCATGTTTGTGTTGCTACCATATTATGTTGATGTCATGTTGTGTTGCTACCATGTTGTGTTGATGTCATGTTGTGTTGCTACCATGTTGTGTTGTGGTCATGTTGATGTGTTGCTACCATGTTGTGTTGCTACCATATTATGTTGATGTCATGTTGTGTTGCTACCATGTTGTGTTGATGCCATGTTGTGTTGATGTCATGTTGTGTTGCTACAATGTTTGTGTTGCTACCATGTTTGTGCTGCTACCATGTTATGTTGATGTCATGTTATGTTGATGTCATGTTGTGTTGATGTCATGTTGTGTTGATGTCATGTTGTGTTAATACCATGTTGTGTTGATGTCATGTTGTGTTGATGTCACCATGTTGTGTTGATGTCATGTTGTGTTGATGTTGTGTTGATGTCATGTTGTGTTGATGTCATGTTGTGTTGATGTCATGTTGTGTTGATGTCATGTTGTGTTGTTGTCATGTTGTGTTGATGTCATGTTGTGTTGATGTCATGTTGTGTTAATACCATGTTGTGTTGATGTCACCATGTTGTGTTGATGTCACCATGTTGTGTTGATGTCACCATGTTGATGTCATGTTGTGTTGCTACCATGTTGTGTTGATGTCATGTTGTGTTGATGTCATGTTGGGTTGATGTCACAATGTTGTGTTGATGTCACCATGTTGTGTTGATGTCATGTTGTGTTGATGTCACCATGTTGTGTTGATGTCATGTTGTGTTGTTGTCATGTTGTGTTGCTACCATGTTGTGTTGTTGTCATGTTGTGTTGCTACCATGTTGTGTTGTTGTCATGTTATGTTGATGTCATGTTGTGTTGATGTCATGTTGTGTTGATGTCATGTTGTGTTAATACCATGTTGTGTTGATGTCATGTTGTGTTGATGTCACCATGTTGTGTTGATGTCATGTTGTGTTGATGTCATGTTGTGTTGATGTCATGTTGTGTTGCTACCATGTTGTGTTGATGCCATGTTGTGTTGATGTCATGTTGTGTTGCTACAATGTTTGTGTTGCTACCATGTTTGTGCTGCTACCATGTTATGTTGATGTCATGTTATGTTGATGTCATGTTGTGTTGATGTCATGTTGTGTTGATGTCATGTTGTGTTAATACCATGTTGTGTTGATGTCATGTTGTGTTGATGTCACCATGTTGTGTTGATGTCATGTTGTGTTGATGTCATGTTGTGTTGATGTCATGTTGTGTTGATGTCATGTTGTGTTGATGTCATGTTGTGTTGTTGTCATGTTGTGTTGATGTCATGTTGTGTTGATGTCATGTTGTGTTGATGTCATGTTGTGTTAATACCATGTTATGTTGATGTCACCATGTTGTGTTGATATCACCATGTTGTGTTGATGTCACCATGTTGTGTTGATGTCACCATGTTGATGTCATGTTGTGTTGCTACCATGTTGTGTTGATGTCATGTTGTGTTGATGTCATGTTGGGTTGAAGTCACCATGTTGTGTTGATGTCACCATGTTGTGTTGATGTCATGTTGTGTTGATGTCACCATGTTGTGTTGATGTCATGTTGTGTTGTTGTCATGTTGTGTTGCTACCATGTTGTGTTGTTGTCATGTTGTGTTGCTACCATGTTGTGTTGTTGTCATGTTATGTTGATGTCATGTTGTGTTGATGTCATGTTGTGTTGATGTCATGTTGTGTTAATACCATGTTGTGTTGATGTCATGTTGTGTTGATGTCATGTTGTGTTGCTACCATGTTGTGTTGTTGTCATGTTGTGTTGCTACCATATTATGTTGATGTCATGTTGTGTTGCTACCATGTTGTGTTGTTGTCATGTTGATGTGTTGCTACCATGTTGTGTTGCTACCATGTTTGTGTTGCTACCATATTATGTTGATGTCATGTTGTGTTGCTACCATGTTGTGTTGATGTCATGTTGTGTTGCTACCATGTTGTGTTGTGGTCATGTTGATGTGTTGCTACCATGTTGTGTTGCTACCATATTATGTTGATGTCATGTTGTGTTGCTACCATGTTGTGTTGATGCCATGTTGTGTTGATGTCATGTTGTGTTGTGTTGCTACAATGTTTGTGTTGCTACCATGTTTGTGCTGCTACCATGTTATGTTGATGTCATGTTATGTTGATGTCATGTTGTGTTGATGTCATGTTGTGTTGATGTCATGTTGTGTTAATACCATGTTGTGTTGATGTCATGTTGTGTTGATGTCACCATGTTGTGTTGATGTCATGTTGTGTTGATGTCATGTTGTGTTGATGTCATGTTGTGTTGATGTCATGTTGTGTTGCTACCATGTTGTGTTGATGTCATGTTGTGTTGATGTCATGTTGGGTTGATGTCACAATGTTGTGTTGATGTCACCATGTTGTGTTGATGTCATGTTGTGTTGATGTCACCATGTTGTGTTGATGTCATGTTGTGTTGTTGTCATGTTGTGTTGCTACCATGTTGTGTTGTTGTCATGTTGTGTTGCTACCATGTTGTGTTGTTGTCATTTTATGTTGATGTCATGTTGTGTTGATGTCATGTTGTGTTGATGTCATGTTGTGTTAATACCATGTTGTGTTGATGTCATGTTGTGTTGATGTCACCATGTTGTGTTGATGTCATGTTGTGTTGATGTCATGTTGTGTTGATGTCATGTTGTGTTGCTACCATGTTGTGTTGATGCCATGTTGTGTTGATGTCATGTTGTGTTGCTACAATGTTTGTGTTGCTACCATGTTTGTGCTGCTACCATGTTATGTTGATGTCATGTTATGTTGATGTCATGTTGTGTTGATGTCATGTTGTGTTGATGTCATGTTGTGTTAATACCATGTTGTGTTGATGTCATGTTGTGTTGATGTCACCATGTTGTGTTGATGTCATGTTGTGTTGATGTCATGTTGTGTTGATGTCATGTTGTGTTGATGTCATGTTGTGTTGATGTCATGTTGTGTTGTTGTCATGTTGTGTTGATGTCATGTTGTGTTGATGTCATGTTGTGTTGATGTCATGTTGTGTTAATACCATGTTATGTTGATGTCACCATGTTGTGTTGATGTCACCATGTTGTGTTGATGTCACCATGTTGTGTTGATGTCACCATGTTGATGTCATGTTGTGTTGCTACCATGTTGTGTTGATGTCATGTTGTGTTGATGTCATGTTGGGTTGAAGTCACCATGTTGTGTTGATGTCACCATGTTGTGTTGATGTCATGTTGTGTTGATGTCACCATGTTGTGTTGATGTCATGTTGTGTTGTTGTCATGTTGTGTTGCTACCATGTTGTGTTGTTGTCATGTTGTGTTGCTACCATGTTGTGTTGTTGTCATGTTATGTTGATGTCATGTTGTGTTGATGTCATGTTGTGTTGATGTCATGTTGTGTTAATACCATGTTGTGTTGATGTCATGTTGTGTTGATGTCATGTTGTGTTGCTACCATGTTGTGTTGTTGTCATGTTGTGTTGCTACCATATTATGTTGATGTCATGTTGTGTTGCTACCATGTTGTGTTGTTGTCATGTTGATGTGTTGCTACCATGTTGTGTTGCTACCATGTTTGTGTTGCTACCATATTATGTTGATGTCATGTTGTGTTGCTACCATGTTGTGTTGATGTCATGTTGTGTTGCTACCATGTTGTGTTGTGGTCATGTTGATGTGTTGCTACCATGTTGTGTTGCTACCATATTATGTTGATGTCATGTTGTGTTGCTACCATGTTGTGTTGATGCCATGTTGTGTTGATGTCATGTTGTGTTGCTACAATGTTTGTGTTGCTACCATGTTTGTGCTGCTACCATGTTATGTTGATGTCATGTTATGTTGATGTCATGTTGTGTTGATGTCATGTTGTGTTGATGTCATGTTGTGTTAATACCATGTTGTGTTGATGTCATGTTGTGTTGATGTCACCATGTTGTGTTGATGTCATGTTGTGTTGATGTCATGTTGTGTTGATGTCATGTTGTGTTGATGTCATGTTGTGTTGATGTCATGTTGTGTTGATGTCATGTTGTGTTGTTGTCATGTTGTGTTGATGTCATGTTGTGTTGATGTCATGTTGTGTTGATGTCATGTTGTGTTAATACCATGTTGTGTTGATGTCACCATGTTGTGTTGATGTCACCATGTTGTGTTGATGTCACCATGTTGATGTCATGTTGTGTTGCTACCATGTTGTGTTGATGTCATGTTGTGTTGATGTCACCATGTTGTGTTGATGTCACCATGTTGTGTTGATGTCATGTTGTGTTGATGTCACCATGTTGTGTTGATGTCATGTTGTGTTGTTGTCATGTTGTGTTGCTACCATGTTGTGTTGTTGTCATGTTGTGTTGCTACCATGTTGTGTTGTTGTCATGTTGTGTTGCTACCATGTTGTGTTGTTGTCATGTTGTGTTGCTACCATGTTGTGTTGTTGTCATGTTGTGTTGCTACCACATTATGTTGATGTCATGTTGTGTTGTTGTCATGTTGTGTTGCTACCATGTTGTGTTGTTGTCATGTTGTGTTGCTACCACATTATGTTGATGTCATGTTGTGTTGCTACCATGTTGTGTTGTTGTCATGTTGATGTGTTGCTACCATGTTGTGTTGCTACCATGTTTGTGTTGCTACCATATTATGTTGATGTCATGTTGTGTTGCTACCATGTTGTGTTGATGTCATGTTGTGTTGCTACCATGTTGTGTTGATGTCATGTTGTGTTGCTACCATGTTGTGCTGATGTCATGTTGTGTTGCTACCATGTTGTGTTGATGTCATGTTGTGTTGCTACCATGTTGTGTTGATGTCATGTTGTGTTGCTACCATGTTGTGTTGTGGTCATGTTGATGTGTTGCTACCATGTTGTGTTGCTACCATATTATGTTGATGTCATGTTGTGTTGCTACCATGTTGTGTTGATGCCATGTTGTGTTGATGTCATGTTGTGTTGCTACAATGTTTGTGTTGCTACCATGTCATGTTGATGTCATGTTGTTTTGCTACCATGTTTGTGTTTCTACCATGTTTGTGCTGCTACCATGTTGTGTTGCTACCATGTTGTGTTGCTGCCATGTGTTGCTGCCATGTTGTGTTGCTACCATTTTGTGTTGCTACCATTTTGTGTTGCTACCATTTTGTGTTTTTGTCATGCTGATGTGTTGCTACCATGTTGTGTTTATGTCACCATGTTGTGTTGATGTCATGTTGTGTTGCTACCATGTTGTGTTGATGTCACCATGTTGTGTTGCTACCATGTTGTGTTGATGTCATGTTGTGTTGATGTCATGTTGTGTTGTTGTCATGTTGTGTTGTGTTGCTACCATGTTGTGTTGATGTCACCATGTTGTGTTGATGTCATGTTGTGTTGCTACCATGTTGTGTTGATGTCATGTTGTGTTGATGTCACCATGTTGTGTTGATGTCATGTTGTGTTGATGTCATGTTGTGTTGATGTCATGTTGTGTTGCTACCATGTTGTGTTGATGTCATGTTGATGTCACCATGTTGTGTTGATGTCATGCTGATGTGTTGCTACCATGTTGTGTTGATGTCATGTTGTGTTGATGTCATGTTGTGTTGCTACTATTTTGTGTTGCTACCATTTTGTGTTGCTACCATTTTGTGTTTTTGTCATGCTGATGTGTTGCTACCATGTTGTGTTGATGTGACCATGTTGCGTTGATGTCATGTTGTGTTGTTGTCATCATGTTGTGTTGATGTCATTTTGTGTTGATGTCACCATGTTGTGTTGATGTCACCATGTTGTGTTTTTGTCATGCTGATGTGTTGCTACCATGTTGTGTTGATGTCATGTTGTGTTGATGTCATGTTGTGTTGATGTCATGTTGTGTTGCTACCATGTTGTGTTGATGTCATGTTGTGTTGATGTCATGTTGTGTTGATGTCATGTTGTGTTGTTGTCATGTTGTGTTGATGTCATGTTGTGTTGATGTCATGTTGTGTTAATACCATGTTGTGTTGATGTCATCATGTTGTGTTGATGTCACCATGTTGTGTTGATGTCACCATGTTGATGTCATGTTGTGTTGCTACCATGTTGTGTTGATGTCATGTTGTGTTGATGTCATGTTGTGTTGATGTCATGTTGTGTTGATGTCACCATGTTGTGTTGATGTCACCATGTTGTGTTGATGTCATGTTGTGTTGATGTCACCATGTTGTGTTGATGTCATGTTGTGTTGTTGTCATGTTGTGTTGCTACCATGTTGTGTTGTTGTCATGTTGTGTTGCTACCATGTTGTGTTGTTGTCATGTTGTGTTGCTACCATGTTGTGTTGTTGTCATGTTGTGTTGCTACCATGTTGTGTTGTTGTCATGTTGTGTTGCTACCACATTATGTTGATGTCATGTTGTGTTGCTACCATGTTGTGTTGTTGTCATGTTGATGTGTTGCTACCATGTTGTGTTGCTACCATGTTTGTGTTGCTACCATATTATGTTGATGTCATGTTGTGTTGCTACCATGTTGTGTTGATGTCATGTTGTGTTGCTACCATGTTGTGTTGATGTCATGTTTTGTTGCTACCATGTTGTGCTGATGTCATGTTGTGTTGCTACCATGTTGTGTTGATGTCATGTTGTGTTGCTACCATGTTGTGTTGATGTCATGTTGTGTTGCTACCATGTTGTGTTGTGGTCATGTTGATGTGTTGCTACCATGTTGTGTTGCTACCATATTATGTTGATGTCATGTTGTGTTGCTACCATGTTGTGTTGATGTCATGTTGTGTTGCTACAATGTTTGTGTTGCTACCATGTCATGTTGTTTTGCTACCATGTTTGTGTTTCTACCATGTTTGTGCTGCTACCATGTTGTGTTGCTACCATGTTGTGTTGCTGCCATGTGTTGCTGCCATGTTGTGTTGCTACCATTTTGTGTTGCTACCATTTTGTGTTGCTACCATTTTGTGTTTTTGTCATGCTGATGTGTTGCTACCATGTTGTGTTTATGTCACCATGTTGTGTTGCTACCATGTTGTGTTGATGTCATGTTGTGTTGCTACCATGTTGTGTTGATGTCACCATGTTGTGTTGCTACCATGTTGTGTTGATGTCATGTTGTGTTGATGTCATGTTGTGTTGTTGTCATGTTGTGTTGTGTTGCTACCATGTTGTGTTGATGTCACCATGTTGTGTTGATGTCATGTTGTGTTGATGTCATGTTGTGTTGCTACCATGTTGTGTTGATGTCATGTTGTGTTGATGTCACCATGTTGTGTTGATGTCACCATGTTGTGTTTTTGTCATGCTGATGTGTTGCTACCATGTTGTGTTGATGTCATGTTGTGTTGATGTCATGTTGTGTTGATGTCATGTTGTGTTGCTACTATTTTGTGTTGCTACCATTTTGTGTTGCTACCATTTTGTGTTTTTGTCATGCTGATGTGTTGCTACCATGTTGTGTTGATGTGACCATGTTGTGTTGATGTCATGTTGTGTTGTTGTCATCATGTTGTGTTGATGTCATTTTGTGTTGATGTCACCATGTTGTGTTGATGTCACCATGTTGTGTTTTTGTCATGCTGATATGTTGCTACCATGTTGTGTTGATGTCATGTTGTGTTGATGTCATGTTGTGTTGCTACCATGTTGTGTTGATGTCATGTTGTGTTGATGTCATGTTGTGTTGTTGTCATGTTGTGTTGTTGTCATGTTGTGTTGATGTCATGTTGTGTTAATACCATGTTGTGTTGATGTCACCATGTTGTGTTGATGTCACCATGTTGTGTTGATGTCATGTTGTGTTGATGTCATGTTGTGTTGTTGTCATGTTGTTGTGTTGCTACCATGTTGTGTTGCTACCATGTTTTGTTGTTTGCATGTTGTGTTGTATTGCTGCCATATTGTGTTGTTGTCTTAGGTCTCTCTTTATGTAGTGTTAGGGTGTCTCTCTTGTTGTGATGTGTGCTTTGTCTTACATTTTTATTTTTAATCCAAGCCCCAGTCCCTGCAGGAGACCTTATGCCTCTTGGTAGGCCGTCATTGTAAATAAGAATTTGTTCTTAATTGACTTGCCTAGTTAAATAAAGGTTAAATAAATAAATACCAATTGTAATAAATAAAACGTGTTTATGAATGCCATGGCCAATGTATCAGTGAGACTTCAGTAAATTGCCACGTTCATGATTTCCTGCGGTGCATTCATACAATCCTCGCTAGCGTCATGCTGGTATAATTCATTAATTCTGTCTTTAGGGAAAAGGGGATACCTAGTCAGTTGTACAACTGAATGCCTTAAAATGAAATGTGTCTTCCGCATTTAACCCACCCCCTTTGAATCAGAGAGGTGCGGGGGGCTGTCATGGGTTAACTGCCTTGTTCAGGGGAACAGTGGGTTAACTGCCTTGTTCAGGGGGAACAGTGGGTTAACTGCCTTGTTCAGGGGAACAGTGGGTTAACTACCTTGTTCAGGGGAACAGTGGGTTAACTGCCTTGTTCAGGGGAACAGTGGGTTAACTGCCTTGTTCAGGGGAACAGTGGGTTAACTGCCTTGTTCAGGGGAACAGTGGGTTAACTGCCTTGTTCAGGGGAACAGTGGGTTAACTGCGTTGTTCAGGGGAACAGTGGGTTAACTGCCTTGTTCAGGGGAACAGTGGGTTAACTGCGTTGTTCAGGGGAACAGTGGGTTAACTGCCTTGTTCAGGGGAACAGTGGGTTAACTGCGTTGTTCAGGGGAACAGTGGGTTAACTGCCTTGTTCAGGGGAACAGTGGGTTAACTGCGTTGTTCAGGGGAACAGTGGGTTAACTGCGTTGTTCAGGGGAACAGTGGGTTAACTGCGTTGTTCAGGGGAACAGTGGGTTAACTGCCTTGTTCAGGGGAACAGTGGGTTAACTGCGTTGTTCAGGGGAACAGTGGGTTAACTGCGTTGTTCAGGGGAACAGTGGGTTAACTGCGTTGTTCAGGGGAACAGTGGGTTAACTGCCTTGTTCAGGGGAACAGTGGGTTAACTGCCTTGTTCAGGGGAACAGTGGGTTAACTGCGTTGCTCAGGGGGCAGAACGACAGATTTTTACCTTGTCAGCTCAGGGATTCGATCAAGCAACCTTTCATTTACCGGCTCAACGCTCTAACCACTAGGCTACCTGCCACCCCCTTATACAAGCCACGCCAGCGTCACGCTGGTATATCTCAAAGCATAAATGATTGTTTGTCTTAACACTGGTGAATTTCACACAATAACACTAGAGCTAACATTAACATACACACTGGTGTAGGGTAAGGCCTAAGTGGAAACACCCCGTTAACAACCCAATTTCTCTACTCAGTTTCTCACCATTCGGACGGAGAAGATCAACCCAAGGTTATTGAGCCTATTATAACCCATGCTGACTCCCTCCTGTTCGTGTGAGTGTGTGTCCATTTTGTATTCTGCACGGGGACTCTACCTTGGGACCAAGTGACCATGGTGACCTTGCAGATGTCGGTGAGTTGGTGACAACAGTCGGGGAAATTAGCTTGTTTCTGAAACCAGTTGGAACCACGTCTTGTCGTTGTCCTTCCTGTCTACATTTCTACAGTAGCCTTGTAGACGGGTTAGCTGACAATAGACGGGTTAGCTAGCTAGCTAACCAACAACTGTAACGATTTATTGTGCAAATGTGTGCAAATATAGTTTACATGTTGTCAACGATCTAAGCCAACCCCGTCTGTTCTGCCCCATAGTTGCAAACACATTGGTTTTGTTGCTTAACAACCAACCCGTCTATGAGCAGAGACCTCACATTATTCAGAGACCAAATTCCACTTTTTTCTATGGTGGCATAGTCTGGCAGGATGTGACATAGTCTGGCAGGATGTGACATAGTCTGGCAGGATGTGACATAGTCTGGCAGGATGTGACATAGTCTGGCAGGATGTGACATAGTCTGGCAGGATGTGACATAGTCTGGCAGGATGTGACATAGTCTTAGTCTGGCAGGATGTGACATAGTCTGGCAGGATGTGACATGTCTGACACACACACACCTTCTTTGGGGACACCTGATAGCTAGCTGCAACAGTGATAGGTGGGCCATTCGTTATTTTCCCACTGAGACAGTTATTTCACACATTAAATTCCTCATCTGTTCATTGCTGTCATGCAATTTAATCTTGAAAATAAAACTTAATGGGGAACCATAAAACTTAATATTAACAAGTAATTTACATTCTGTTTTCTGTTCAAATGAATGTCGGACGGACTGTAAATCCCAACGGTCTCATTTCTGCTTTGATGACAGTTGGCAACGTAACTGCTACAGCTATTTCATCATCCTCATTCACAACGACTCATTCACAACGACTCATTCATAACGACTCATTCTTCCTTGCTAGCTAGCCTGCCTGCCAAACACCTGTCCTCACCGTTGTTAACAGAACTGCAGGAAAACAGTGTCCGACGTGTGGAGGGCGAAGGACACCGTTGTTAACAGAACTGCAGGAAAACAGTGGCCGACGTGTGGAGGGCGAAGGACACCGTTGTTAACAGAACTGCAGGAAAACAGTGGCCGACGTGTGGAGGGCGAAGGACACCGTTGTTAACAGAACTGCAGGAAAACAGTGGCCGACGTGTGGAGGGCGAAGGACACCGTTGTTAACAGAACTGCAGGAAAACAGTGTCCGACGTGTGGAGGGCGAAGGACACCGTTGTTAACAGAACTGCAGGAAAACAGTGGCCGACGTGTGGAGGGTGAAGGACACCGTTGTTAACAGAACTGCAGGAAAACAGTGTCCGACGTGTGGAGGGCGAAGGACACCGTTGTTAACAGAACTGCAGGAAAACAGTGTCCGACGTGTGGAGGGCGAAGGACACCGTTGTTAACAGAACTGCAGGAAAACAGTGGCCGACGTGTGGAGGGCGAAGGACACCGTTGTTAACAGAACTGCAGGAAAACAGTGTCCGACGTGTGGAGGGCGAAGGACACCGTTGTTAACAGAACTGCAGGAAAACAGTGTCCGACGTGTGGAGGGCGAAGGACACCGTCTACCGATGTACGGCTAGCTAGCTATCCAACGTTACTGTGCATTAACGCCCCCTACTGTACTGGAGCACCTCCGTCTGTACTAAACATCAAAATGGACCAAGAGAAGGAAAAAGAGGGATTCCTTCAGATGCAGGAAAGCCCCGAATTGCGGGCCGCAATTGCACGCTTCTCAAGCTGGCAAAACACGCGCGCAACGCCCCCAAAAGGACAGAATGCACACAACTGATGGCGTTCCAGAGGAGCACCGCGCATCATTCTCGCAATTCAGACCGAGGTGTCAGGTTTTCATCAAGGATCTCTCTGTACTTTGCTCCGTTCATCTTTCCCTCGATCCTGACTAGTCTCCCAGTCCCTGCCGCTGAAAAACATCCCCACAGCATGATGCTGCTACCACCAATACTTCTGTGACACATATACAGTGCCTTCAAAGGCTTGACTTTTTCCACATTTTGTTGTGTTACGAGTCCCTGAATTTAAAATGGATTCAATTTAGATTTTGATTCACTGATCCTCAAAGAATACCCCATAAAATCAAAAAATATTTCATTTGACAAATTCATAATTAATTTAAAGCTGAAATGTCTTGCGTCAATAAGTATTCAACCCCTTCGTTATGGCAAGCCTAAATAGTTATGGCAAGCCTAAATAGTTATGGCAAGCCTAAATAGTTATGGCAAGCCTAAATAGTTATGGCAAGCCTAAATAGTTATGGCAAGCCTAAATAGTTATGGCAAGCCTAAATAATGGTTTAAGGTGACAGGCAAAGGACTCAACAAAAAAAAAACACTTGGCAATAATGCTCATTTCCACTTTTTTGTGAAGATGTCATTTTCTGACCATAGAATGTAAGGATTTTTGTCATTTGAGGACAAAAGGAAAAGAACAATGGCTTACTGGAAACTGCACACGCTAGAGACCTGGCTTACTGGAAGCAGCACACGCTAGAGACCTGGCTTATTGGAAGGAACACCCGCTACAGACCTGGCTTATTGGAAGGAGCACACGCTACAGACCTGGCTTATTGGAAGGAGCACACGCTACAGACCTGGCTTACTGCAAGGAGCACACACTACAGACCTGGCTTACTAGAAGCAGCACACGCTAGAGACCTGGCTTACTAGAAGCTGCACACGCTACAGACCTGGCTTACTGGAAACTGCACATGCTACAGACCTGGCTTACTGGAAGGAACACAAGCCACAGACCTGGCTTAATGGAAGCAGCACACGCTACAGACCTGGCTTACTGGAAGGATCACAAGCTAGAGACCTGGCTTACTAGAAGCAGCACATGCTAGAGACCAGGCTTACTGGAAGCAGCACACGCTACAGACCTGGCTTATTGGAAGCAGCACAAGCTAGAGACCTGGCTTACTGGAAGCTGCACAAGCTAGACACCTGGTTTACTGGAAGCAGCACACGCTAGAGACCTGGCTTACTGGAAGCTGCACAAGCTAGAGACCTGGCTTACTGGAAGCAGCACACGCTACAGACCTGGCTTACTGGAAGGAGCACACGCTAAAGACCTGGCTTATTGGAAGGAGCACACGCTAGAGACCTGGCTTACTGGAAGCAGCACATGCTACAGACCTGGCTTATTGGAAGGAGCACACGCTACAGACCTGGCTTATTGGAAGGAGCACACGCTACAGACCTGGCTTACTGGAAGCAGCACACGCTAGAGACCTGGCTTATTGGAAGCAGCACACGCTAGAGACCTGGCTTACTGGAAGCAACAAACGCTACAGACCTGGCGTATTGGAAGCAGCACACGCTACAGACCTGGCTTATTGGAAGGAACACACGCTACAGACCTGGCTTATTGGAAGGAACACACGCTACAGACCTGGCTTACTGGAAGCCGCACACGCTACAGACCTGGCTTTTTGGAAGCAGCACACGCTAGAGACCTGGCTTACTGGAAGCAGCACACGCTACAGACCTGGCTTACTGGAAGCAGCACACGCTAGAGACCTGGCTTACTGGAAACTGCACACGCTAGAGACCTGGCTTTTTGGAAGGAGCACACGCTACAGACCTGGCTTACTGGAAGCAGCACACGCTAGAGACCTGGCTTACTGGAAACTGCACACGCTACAGACCTGGCTTTTTGGAAGGAGCACACGCTACAGACCTGGCTTACTGGAAGCAGCACACGCTACAGACCTGGCTTACTGGAAGGAGCACACGCTACAGACCTGGCTTACTAGAAGCAGCACACGCTAGAGACCTGGCTTACTGGAAACTGCACACGCTACAGACCTGGCTTTTTGGAAGGAGCACACGCTACAGACCTGGCTTACTGGAAGCAGCACACGCTACAGACCTGGCTTACTGGAAACTGCACACGCTACAGACCTGGCTTACTGGAAGGAACACAAGCCACAGACCTGGCTTAATGGAAGCAGCACACGCTACAGACCTGGCTTACTGGAAGGAGCACACGCAACAGACCAGGCTTACTGGAAGGATCACAAGCTAGAGACCTGGCTTACTAGAAGCAGCACATGCTAGAGACCTGGCTTACTGGAAGCAGCACACGCTACAGACCTGGCTTATTGGAAGCAGCACACGCTAGAGACCTGGCTTACTGGAAGCAGCACACGCTAGAGACCTGGCTTACTGGAAGCAGCACACGCTAAAGACCTGGCTTACTGGAAGCAGCACACGCTACAGACCTGGCTTACTGGAAGCAGCACACGCTACAGACCTGGCTTATTGGAAGGAGCACACGCTACAGACCTGGCTTATTGGAAGGAGCACACGCTACAGACCTGGCTTACTGGAAGCAGCACACGCTAGAGACCTGGCTTATTGGAAGCAGCACACGCTAGAGACCTGGCTTACTGGAAGCAACAAACGCTACAGACCTGGCTTACTGGAAGCAGCACACGCTACAGACCTGGCTTATTGGAAGGAACACACGCTACAGACCTGGCTAATTGGAAGGAACACACGCTACAGACCTGGCTTACTGGAAGCCGCACACGCTACAGACCTGGCTTTTTGGAAGCAGCACACGCTAGAGACCTGGCTTACTGGAAGCAGCACACGCTACAGACCTGGCTTACTGGAAGCAGCACACGCTAGAGACCTGGCTTACTGGAAACTGCACACGCTAGAGACCTGGCTTTTTGGAAGGAGCACACGCTACAGACCTGGCTTACTGGAAGCAGCACACGCTAGAGACCTGGCTTACTGGAAACTGCACACGCTACAGACCTGGCTTTTTGGAAGGAGCACACGCTACAGACCTGGCTTACTGGAAGCAGCACACGCTACAGACCTGGCTTACTGGAAGCAGCACACGCTACAGACCTGGCTTCCTGGAAGCAGCACACGCTAGAGACCTGGCTTTTTGGAAGGAGCACACGCTACAGACCTGGCTTACTGGAAGCAGCACACGCTACAGACCTGGCTTATTGGAAGCAGCACACGCTAGAGACCTGGCTTTTTGGAAGGAGCACACGCTAGAGACCTGGCTTACTGGAAGCAGCACACGCTAGAGACCTGGCTTTTTGGAAGGAGCACACGCTACAGACCTGGCTTACTGGAAGGAGCACACGCTACAGACCTGGCTTACTGGAAGCAGCTGACATGATTTGAGAAGACACTTGTAAATCTGGGTAATAAACATGTATGTAAATAATGATTAGGAGATATGGTCTTGCTAGCTAATTAACATACTGTATCAAGGAAAAAAATCTACACTGACCAAAATATTATTGTAGACCATTTTATGATGTATTTAGCTGTTGAATAAAGAAAGGTTCGGAAAAACAGGGACACCTTTGCCTGTCACCTTTAACGTCAGTCTCTTCATAAGGAGATCGTATAGGGAGCGTTGTCATTAAATGAGATCGTATAGGGAGCTTCCTCACATCAATTCCTGGTTAGTAAGCGATTGTAAGGTGCTAATTACACGTGAGTAATTCTGTAACCATGTGTTAATTAACACTGGCTAATTAGGAATAGGTTATAGGCTACTTGTAAAAGTTGAGGTAAACAATCAGGACGATAAAATAGGCCAGATATGAGTCTGAATAAGTTGTGATTACTTGATAACAATTCAGCACAACATGGTGAAGCAAATACAGCTGTACCCACAGCATTAACCCAGTAACCTACCCACAGTATTAACCCACCAACCTACCCACAGTATTAACCCATCAACCTACCCACAGTATTAACCCAGCAACCTACCCACAGTATTAACCCACCATTCTACCCACAGTATTAACCCACAGTATTAACCCACCAACCTACCCACAGTATTAACCCACCAACCTACCCACAGTATTAACCCAGCAACCTACCCACAGTATTAACCCACCAACCTACCCACAGTATTAACCCAGCAACCTACCCACAGTATTAACATACCCACAGTATTAACCCACCAATCTACCCACAGTATTAACCCACAGTATTAACCCAGCAACCTACCCACAGTATTAACCCACCAAGCTACCCACAGTATTAACCCACCAACCTACCCACAGTATTAACCCACCAACCTACCCACAGTATTAACCCACCAACCTACCCACAGTATTAATCAACCAACCTACCCACAGTATTAACCCACCAACCTACCCACAGTATTAACCCACCAACCTACCCACAGTATTAACCTACCCACAGTATTAACCCAGCAACCTACCCACAGTATTAACCCACCAAGCTACCCACAGCATTAACCCAGCAACCTACCCACAGTATTAACCCACCAACCTACCCATAGTATTAACCCAGCAACCTACCCACAGTATTAACCCACCAACCTACCCACAACGACAGCAAGGACAATGTCCCCGTGTGCAGTTGGATATGATATTTTGACACAGTGATTGAGAGATGATTTCTAGAAAACAGGTCATTAAAAACAATAACCAAACATATTATATATTCACTTACTTCCACTGACCAAAAACATGTCGCTGGCGAAGAGCAACAGGATCACACAGTTCACTAACACCAGCAGACAAGACATGGCTTCGTGTTTTATTCTCCTCGGATCTATATATCAAAATTTGTAGAAGTCAGATCTTCAAGTACCCACTTGCAGGCTACTTAATGCGTTCAATTCATAAGCACATTGGAATATTTTTTCCCCCCCGAATCATCACTTATTATCCAAGCTACCGTTGAAACCGTTGAGTCGAAGTATTCAGAGTAGATCAATTAACTTCAGGTATGTGACAAAAGAGATCATATTGACGAACATTTTGTCAACACGTCCCGGTACATTCATGTCCACAATAATCCCATATGTATTCGTTAACCATCACACCGATATTGAAGACTTCTCTCCTTTCTCAAACCGCGGTACCCAAATTGAATCTGACGGCGTTCGATCTACTCCAAGGATTTTAAAGGGAGTTTCTTCTGAATAGAAACCCCATGTCTCTTTCAAGTGTGATTCTCAATCTCCTTATGGTGTGAGTTCGTCGTGCCTCCTGGTCAGTGCATAAGCTACAGGTAACCTGTGAATGGACACGTTGAGAAGGTCCAGCATCACGGACAGCGCTCTGGAACTATAGACAGACAAGCGCCTTGGTATCAGGCAGCGCACCTCTCTCTTTCTCTCTCTGGTGGTCAGCTCTGCTTTTCTGATGATTTATTCATGTTGATCTGTCATTCTGCAGTGCCCCCCTCTCTCTGTCTCTGTCTCTGTCTCTCTCTCTCTCTCTCTCTCTCTCTCTCTCTCTCTCTCTCTCTCTCTCTCTCTCTCTCTCTCTCTCTCTCTCTCTCTCTCTCTCTCTCTCTCTCTCTCTCTCTCTCTCTCTCTCTCTCTCTCTCTCTCTCTCTCTCTCTCTCTCTCTCTCTCTCTCTCTCTCTATGCTTCAACGGAATTCTAAAGAACACAGGCTTTTTTTTATAGCACTTGGCTAAACAATGTACAATTGGAGCATGTGTTTAATTCGAGATTATAGTAATTGACGTTCTATATCGGAAGATGACCAGTGAGTGATTTTATCGGTTCTTGCTGTTTAATGCGCGCTCGCTCACAGCAAGCACATTTTTTTTCTAGAGAGGGGTCAAATGAAACCGTGTTCAACGCAATAATGATTTACCGAGACACTTGTAGGACAGCGAACAGGGTTTTAGAACTACAGCGAACATTTTGACTATCACGTGTGAACGTAGTAACCTTTTTTTGTATCTCTCACTCCCTCCTCTTCCTCTCCTCTCCCTAGTTTGTATTTATTTATGCAAAATCCTCCTCTAAGCATAGAATTACACCATTCATGTGAAATTCGGGGTTGTATAGTCCTCAGTGCAAGCTATACACAAACCTCCACCTGTTCTAGCATTGTTGAAATTATTGGCAATGATTCCATTCAATAATCACACCTATTGTATGTAGTCTCTGACAGATCCACAGCCATTCATATATATATATATGGCTCTGGCCAGACACAAATTGCGTTTTTGGAATGTCTGTGGGAGTGGTAGTTATAGTGGCTGCATGGGTGGGTGGGTGTCTCAGCTCAGTGTACAGTGTTGCACGCACGCACGCACGCACGCACGCACACACGCACACACACACGCACACACACACACACACACACACACACACACACACACACACACACACACACACACACACACACACACACACACACACACACACACACACACACACACACACACACACACACACACACACACACACACACACACACACACACACCAGTCATTACATTAGTAGTAAGTAGCCTAACCCTCTGATGCATGTTAAATAGGAAACGTGCAGTTCCCTCGAAGTTGTAGGCTAACTTGGGAGGCAGGATTTGTAGTCTAAGGATGGTTACTTGTTTATTTCCACAGCCTATCCTATCCCAGTCTCAGCAAATGTGTGATGAAAGCAGACACAGTGCATGGTCACAGTAACTCATATTAATAATGGGCTGTGCGCATTCATCCTATACAGGACTGAAATCATAGGACTGATTTGAGATCCATATTTAATGCCTATGTAGGTAGCCTGTTGGGTGTTCATACCAGCACGTTATGCAGTAAATTCCCTTGGAAAACTGTCTCTCCAAAAGCTGTAATGCACCTAAAATGTACAGAAATGTATGAATGTAGTTCTTGTTGTAGGCCTACCTCATTTGTGATAGGCTATTCTGTTACGCCCTGATCTGTTTCACCAATCAGTGTGCTTGTCTCCACCCCCCTCCAGGTGTCACCCATCTTCCCCATTATTCCCTGGGTACTTATACCTGTGTTCTCTGTCTGTTTGTTGCCAGTTCGTCTTGTTTGTTTGTCAAGTCAACCAGCATGTTTTCCCATACTCCTGCTTCTATTCTCCTTTTGCTATTCCTTGCCTGTCCTGTCTCTGAGCCCGCCTGCCTGACCACTCTGCCTACCCCTGAGCCTGCCTGACCACTCTGCCTGCCCCTGAGCCTGCCTGACCACTCTGCCTGCCCCTGAGCCTGCCTGACCACTCTGCCTACCCCTGAGCCTGCCTGACCACTCTGCCTGCCCCTGAGCCTGCCTGACCACTCTGCCTGCCCCTGAGCCTGCCTGCCATCCCTGTACCTCTGGATTACTGACCTCTGCCTGCTTTGACCTGTCTTCTGCTTGCCTCTGTTGGAACATTAAACATTGTTACTTCGACAGTCTGCGTCTGGGTCTTACCTTGATTCGTGATATATTCATCAGTTTGAATATTGACATTTGAATGTTTTTTATTTGATCAGTATAGACGAGGTAAAGGAGTCCATTGGAACGTAAATGTTCCATTTACCAGGTCGGAACACATTTACCAGCTCGGAACACATTTACCAGCTCGGAACACATTTACCGGCTCGGAACACATTTACCAGCTCGGAACACATTTACCAGCTCGGAACACATTTACCGGCTCGGAACACATTTACCAGCTCGGAACACATTTACTAGCTCGGAACACATTTACCAGCTCGGAACACATTTACCAGCTCGGAACACATTTACCAGCTCGGAACACATTTACCAGCTCGGAACACATTTACCAGCTCGGAACACATTTACCAGCTCGGAACACATTTACCAGCTCGGAACACATTTACCAGCTCGGAACACATTTACCAGCTCGGAACACATTCAAGCAAATCTGATCTAGCAAAGTGGATATTCATCATGATTTATGTATAGTAACAGGCCCACAATGTGGATACTTAAGTCCAATTTTGGATATATTTGTCTGTTTCCGACTGCATAACATGTAGAAGTTGTCCCTTTTCAGGTTTAGAAGTGACCGCTAAATGCTAACTCTCGTTCATATAAACTGGTAGGGAAAGCTAGCATACAGAAATCAGTGGTAGTAGTAGTCAAAGTCGTTTTTTTTTACTGTAATGCAGTTGATTGGTGACGATGACACGAACATGTGTTGAGGTTGAAATCCATACAGGCATTTTTACCTCAACATAGAGTTAAATACACATAAAAATCAATAGCCTAAATGTAGACACATTTTGCTGGGGGGTAATGAGGAGATACCACTTCAAATTAAGTGCTAGGAGCAACAATGGCTCAGCCGCAAAGTGGTAGGCCACACAAGTTCACAGAACATGACCGCCAGGTGCTGAAGCGCGTAGCGCGTTAAAAATCGTCTGTCCTCGGTTGCAACACTCACTACTGAGTTCCAAACTGCCTCTGGAAGTAACGTCAGCACAATAACTGTTTGTTTCCGTGGCCGAGCAGCCGCACACAAGTCTAAGATCACCATGCGCAATGCCAAGCGTCGACTGGAATGGTGTAAAACTCACCACCATTGTTCTCTGGAGTGATGAATCACACTTCACCATCTGGCAGTCCAGCAGACAAATCTGGGTTTTGCGAATGCCAGGAGAACGCTACCTGCCCCAATGCATAGTGTCAACTGTAAAGTTTGGTGGAGGAGGAATAATGGTCTGGGGCTGTTTTTCATGATTCAGGCCCCTTAGTTCCAGTGAAGGGAAATGTTAACTTACAGCATGCAATGACATTCTAGACGATTCTGTGCTTCAAACTTTGTGGCAACCGTTTGGGAAAGGCCCTTTCCTGTTTCAGCATGACAATGCCCCCGTGGACAAAACGAGATCCATACAGAAATGGTTTGTCGAGATCGGTGTGGAAGCACTTGACTGGCCTGCACAGAGCCCTGACCTCAAGCCCATCGAATATCTTTGGGATGAATTGGTTCGCCGACTGCAAGCCAGGCCTAATCGCCCAACATCAGTGGCCAACCTCACTAATGCTCTTGTGGCTGAATGGAAGCAAGTCCCTGCAGTAATGTTCCAAAATCTAGTGGAAAGCCTTCCCAGAAGAGTGGAGGCTGTTATAGCAGCACAGGGGGGACCAACTCCATATTATTGCCCATGATTTTGCAATGAGATGTTCAATGAGCAGGTGTCCACATACTTTTGGTCATGCAGTGTATAACGCACAACCTAGCAGACTGTCGACCAATCGTGTTCAAATCGCCATGTTACTTTACACGGTTGCTAAACTAATCGTTCCGCAATCCCTTCTCAAAGTCAAGGTATGAGTCGAGAAATCTGCCTATTTTCCTCGAATGTATGCAAATGTCACAATTCCAAAGCTATACGATACTAAAGATTTGTAATGTTGTACTTCTTGTTCACGAAATTCATGCTAATTTTGGGGTTTTGAGCTAGCGCCCAATTAACTCCCATTCACTACTTGACGGAGAGCTATCCTTGTCCCAGAATAGCCCAGAATGCATTGTGCAGCCCATTGACGACACATGGGCAACGTACACAATTGGCGTCAATACGATTCCCATGGAGTTTCTCATCTCCTCAAAAGTATCTCTACCCAAGATAGACCAGAGCCTGGTCAATTTCCAATTGGAGCAAATTAATCACAGTGGGCAGAAAAAGCAAGGAAGTGGTCAGAGCCAATCACGAGCTAGTGAGATCCTATTGGAGTGTTCTAGCACTTATTAACATATTTTCGTTAGGTACCCTGTAAAGTGCGCGTGTGCAATAACTCAATTCGCCCAGGTACTCCTTCTAAACGCCATTTTTTTTTTACTTTGACAAAGGCTAAAGTGTACAAAACACAGTCCAATCTGTTTGTTACAGATTATAGTTTTTTGGAAACAGAAAACTGTATAGAGATTAAATGTTTCACCGATAATTTTTTTTAGAAGAATGTCTGCCAAAATCCATCTAGCTCCATTATCTCCCACTGCCTCCCACTGCCGCCCACTGGGCTTCCTGTCATTACCATATTTGGTAGTGAGTGGAAACGCCAACCGGATGCTTCACATTTATACACGTGGTGGAATATCTGACTCATTGTTCTATCTGTGTCTTATTGTTCTATTTAGGGTTTCCGTGGTAACTTTTGGTGATGCCATGTTTCAAAGCAACTTTTATGTGTGGCTATATGCACGCGTTCATCGTTTGTTGGGGTATTGATCCGTGGAAAGTTTCTACCATTAATATCAGCCAGCGGGATGCTAATAGACCTTTTCTTTTATATGGACGTTGCCATGGTTTCTACGCGCTCGACATCACATCAACCTTCTGGACACCTGCCGCTCAGTGGAGACGTATTCTGCATCTCAAATGGCACCCTATTCCCTATATAGTGCACTAATACCCCATTGGCTCTGGTTAAAAAGAAGTGCACTATATAGGGAATAGGGTGCCATTTGGGACTCGAAGAGCTTTTTTGTTGTTGTCCAGCCTGACATTGGCCTTGTAAATATTACATTAGAGTTGCCATGACAGCTGTTCTGATCCCACAGTATCTATTTGTAGAAATAGCTAGATAGATACTGACATTTCTGTGGCATTTAGCTCTATATGAGCTTTTATATTGATGCAGAAGAGTACCTCCGACCATGCCGGGTATCTGACCATGCAGGGTATCTGACCATGCAGGGTATTGGGGAGCTAATGGATTCTCCCTGAAACAGAACCTGAATGCTCTCATCATTGACAAAACAAACACCAGCTAAGCTTTCCTTGTTATGACATGGATGTCTAAGGCTGGGATAGTTTCTTTATTTACAATCTTCATCCCGGGCCCACACACTTCTAATTCTAAAAAGTGAAAGCATACCTGTGAGGGGGGTCGTCCTGCTAGTAGTTGTAGGTTTTTATACAGTACCCAAGACCAGTCTGTCTGGTTAATTTGACCATTGGAAAAATAGCTACTGTGTAAATACTGCAATGCAGGTTTGATTGTATTAAGAAATGTTATTTTTGATTTTATTTCACCTTTATTTAAACAGGTCGGCTAGTTGAGAACAAGTTCTCATTTACAACTGTGACCTGGCCAAGATAAAGCAAAGCAGTTCGACACATACAACAACACAGAGTTACACATGGAATAAACAAACATACAGTCAATAATACAGTAGAAGAAAAGACTATATAAAGTGTGTGCAAATGAGGTAGGATAAGGGAGGTAAGGCAATAAATAGGCCATGGTGGCGAAGTAATTACAATATAACAATTAAACACTTGAATGGTAGATGTGCAGAAGATGAATGTGCAAGTAGAGATACTGGGATGCAAAGGAGCAAGATAAATAAATATATACAGTATGGGGATGAGGTAGTTGGATGGGCTATTTACAGATGGGCTATTTACAGATGGGCTATGTACAGGTGCAGTGATCTGTGAGCTGCTCTGACAGCTGGTGCTTGAAGCTAGTGAGGGAGATATGAGTCTCCAGCTTCAGTGATTTTTGCAGTTCGTTCCAGTCATTGGCAGCAGAGAACTGGAAGGAAAGGCGGCCAAAGGAAGAATTGGCTTTGGGGGTGACCAGTGAGATATACCTGCTGGAGCGCGTGCTACGGGTGGGTGCTGCTATTGTGACCAGTGAGCTGAGATAAGGCGGGGCTTTACCTAGCAGAGACTTGTAGATGACCTGTAGCCAGTGGGTTTGTCGGCGAGTATGAAGCGAGGGCCAGCCAACGAGAGCGTATAGGTCGCAATGGTGGGTAATGTATGGTGCTTTGGTGACAAAACGGATGGCACTGTGATAGACTGCATCCAATTTGTTGAGTAGAGTGTTGGAGGCTATTTTGTAAATGACATCGCCGAAGTCGAGGATCAGTCGGATGGTCAGTTTTACCAGGGTATGTTTGGCAGCATGAGTAAAGGATGCTTTGTTGCGAAATAGGAAGCCGATTCTAGATTTAATTTTGGATTGGAGATGCTTAATGTGAGTCTGTAAGGAGAGTTTACAGTCTAAATAGGCTGATGTAACAGGTGTAATAGGTGTTAGAGATGTTAGAGGTATTAGAGGTATTAGAGGTGTTAGAGGTATTAGAGATGTTAGAGATGTTAGAGGTATTAGAGATGTTAGAGGTATTAGAGATGTTAGAGGTATTAGAGGTATTAGAGATGTTAGAGGTATTAGAGATGTTATAGGTATTAAAGATGTTAGAGGTATTAGAGGTTTTAGAGATGTTAGAGGTATTAGAGATGTTAGAGGTATTAGAGATGTTAGAGGTATTAGAGATGTTAGAGGTATTAGAGATGTTAGAGGTGTTAGAGGTATTAGAGATGTTATAGGTATTAGAGATGTTAGAGGTGTTAGATGTATTAGAGATGTTAGAGGTATTAGAGATGTTAGAGGTATTAGAGGTTTTAGAGGTGTTAGAGGTATTAGAGATGTTAGAGGTATTAGAGATGTTAGAGGTGTTAGTGGTATTAGAGATGTTAGAGGTATTAGAGATGTTAGAGGTATTAGAGACGTTAGAGGTGTTAGAGGTATTAGAGATGTTAGAGGTATTAGAGATGTTAGAGGTATTAGAGATGTTAGATGTATTAGAGATGTTAGAGGTATTAGAGATGTTAGAGGTGTTAGAGGTATTAGAGATGTTAGAGGTATTAGAGATGTTAGAGGTATTAGAGATGTTAGATGTATTAGAGATGTTAGAGGTATTAGAGATGTTAGAGGTGTTAGAGGTATTAGAGATGTTAGATGTATTAGAGATGTTAGAGGTGTTAGAGGTATTAAAGATGTTAGATGTATTAGAGATGTTAGAGGTATTAGAGATGTTAGAGGTATTAGATATGTTAGAGGTATTAGATATGTTAGAGGTGCTCGTTTAAATGAGTTTGAACATTTACATTTTATTTTATGCAAAGCATGTTTTTCAGAAATTATTTTTAAATAATAAATGAATCCAGCTCTGATGGTGGAGGTACTGTTTAAAATGCACAGGGCATCATCTCGCTTTCCAAACCCACACAAAAGGCTTTTGGCTTTTGGACTCAACACAGAAGGGGCATAAATTTCTCGCTTCATCCTCCCTGCGTCAGCTAAACCATCTTTCCGTAATATTGTTCATGACTTTAATTATCCTCGTGAGTTTTGTAGCGTCCAACAACCCCAAGGTTGCCAAAGTAGAGAGAACACAGGTTCCCCTCGCTGGCTTTGGGAGAGAATCAAATGTTAATTGCGTTCGTGTTCAGTTCCTTGTAAAAGTACTTGGTGAGAAACACCAGAGCTTTAAAAATGGAGTCCAGGGATGAGACACAAGATGAAACCATATTGGGGCCTGGTCAAAAGTAATGCACTCTATAAGGAATAGGATGCCATTTCAGACGTACCCGAAGAGTCGGAATGGAGGAAATAGCTTTGGCGCACATTTTCCACTTCTGTCCTTCTCTCGGATGCCTTGAGAATACTTCAAATGGAAACATTATGATGGGGGTGTATTTGTACACCAAGCTGCCTCACGCTACAGAAACAGGATATAGGCTCCTGCCCTATGAGCCATTCTCGCTCGGACAAGGCTTGCTTCATTTGACTTATGATGACGGAATCTTTCCAATTTCAAAGAGTGTTTCTGGCTTCACATGCTTCGTAAATAACAGGGGCCCTCATTTATCAATAATGCGTAAAAACAGTTCCACAATACTACTTACGAATGTAATTTACAATGGTCCTACACATAGAAAAAGTGTGATTTATCAAATAATCCTTAGAGCATAGTACACACACCTGTAGGAGGTAACCATTGATTAATAACAATTGTTTTCAGCCTCAGTGCTTGTGCACGACCTTGGCTGTTTGCATTTAGAAACAGCTGTAATTAACCATTATGGTCAGAATTATCCCTTTAACCCGTGGGGAATATAGAACGCAATACCATTTAGAAACAGCTGTAATTAACCATTATGGTCAGAATCATCCCTTTAACCCGTGGGGAATATACAACGCCGTACCATTTATAAACAGCTGTAATTAACCATTATGGTCAGAATCATCCCTTTAACCCGTGGGGAACATAGGACGCAATAACATTTAGAAACTCCAGTAATTAACCATTATGGTCAGAATCATCCCTTTAACCCGTGGGGAATATAGAACGCCGTACCATGAAATAAAAAAGGTTTTATTTGGCCTGCTCAGTTGTGACTGAACTAGAGGTGCTAGTGTCAGAGATTTAGTACAAACCAAAAGGTTTTATTTCAAATCAAATGAAAAAAGTATTGTCACATGCGCTGAATACAACAGTATCTTACTGTGAAATGTTTACTGACAAGCCCTTAAAACAAATAATACAGTTCAAGAAATAGAGTTAGGAAAATATCTACTAAATAAACTAAAGTAATTTTTTAAATAAAAAGTAACACAATAAAATAACAATAATAAGGCTATATACAGGGGGTACCGGTACTGAGTCAATGTGGAGGCTATATACAGGGGGTACCGGTACTGAGTCAATTTGCGGGGGTACAGGTTAGTTGAGGTAATTTGTACATGTAGGCAGGGGTAAAGAGACTCTGCATACATAATAAACAGCGGGTAGCAGCAGTGTAAAACAAAGGGGGGGAGGCTCTCAATGTAAATAGCCATTTAATTAATTGTTCAGCAGTCTTATGGCTTTGGAGTAGAAGCTGTTAAGGAGCCTTTTGGACCTAGACTTTGTGCTCCGGTACCACTTGACATGTAGTAGCAGAGAGAACAGTCTTTGACTTGGGTGACTGGAGTCTTTGACAATTTTTTGGGCCTTCCTCTGACACAGCCTAGTATGTAGGTCCTGGATGGCAGGAAGCTTGGCTCCACTGATGTACTGGGCCGTACGCACTACCCTATGTAGCACCTTACGGTCGGATGACGAGCAGTTGCCATACCAGGCGGTGATGCAACCGGTCAGGATGCTCTCGATGGTGCAGCTGTAGATCCTTTTGAGGATCTGGGGACCCATGCCAAATCTTTTAAGTCTCCTGAGGGGGAAAAGGTGTTGTTGTGCCCTCTTCTCGACTGTCTTGGTGTTTGTTGGTGACGTGGACACCAAGGAACTTAAAACTCTGGACCCGCTCCACTACAGCCCCGTCGATGTGTTCAACCCTCCATTTCCTGTACACGATCAGCTCTTTGGTCTTACTGACAATGAGGGAGAGGTTGTTGTCCTGGCACCACACTGCCAGGTCACTGACATCCTCCCTGTATTACAGACTGGGACAAAAAAAGAGGTTGAAAATCACAGTGAATATGCCTGCTAGTTGATTTGCGCATGCTCTGAGCACGTGCCCTGGAACACCATCCGTTCTTAGTTAGCGTACACTGCCTTTACAAATAAGAGGATTAAACATGATACTTTGTTGTATATTTTATCATGTGTAACTTCGCCACCTTTGAGTCAGATGCCGTACACAAAACATGTACCAACAAATGTCCAAATATTTAAGTTTATGTGTACTTTCTATTTTCTTTGCTTCATACGTTCTAGTAACACAAGTATTCTGTAGAAGCACATAGAACAGTACCTACATTTCTGCATAAACTGTACTAGCTAGCAATACTTATTATTGGTTACTGTACTAGCTAGCAATACTTATTACTGGTTACTGTACTAGCTAGCAATACTTATTATTGGTTACTGTACTAGCTAGCAATACTTATTATTGGTTACTGTACTAGCTAGCAATACTTATTATTGGTTACTGTACTAGCTAGCAATACTTATTATTGGTTACTGTACTAGCTAGCAATACTTATTATTGGTTACTGTACTAGCTAGCAATACTTATTATTGGTTACTGTACTAGCTAGCAATACTTATTATTGGTTACTGTACTAGCTAGCAATACTTATTATTGGTTACTGTACTAGCTAGCAATACTTATTATTGGTTACTGTACTAGCTAGCAATACTTATTATTGGTTACTGTACTAGCTAGCAATACTTATTATTGGTTACTGTACTAGCTAGCAATACTTATTATTGGTTACTGTACTAGCTAGCAATACTTATTATTGGTTACTGTACTAGCTAGCAATACTTATTATTGGTACTGTACTAGCTAGCAATACTTATTATTGGTTACTGTACTAGCTAGCAATACTTATTATTGGTTACTGTACTAGCTAGCAATACTTATTATTGGTTACTGTACTAGCTAGCAATACTTATTATTGGTTACTGTACTAGCTAGCAATACTTATTATTGGTTACTGTACTAGCTAGCAACACTTATTATTGGTTACTGTACTGGCTAGCAATACTTATTATTGGTTACTGTACTAGCTAGCAATACTTATTATTGGTTACTGTACTAGCTAGCAATACTTATTATTGGTTACTGTACTGGCTAGCAATACTTATTATTGGTTACTGTACTAGCTAGCAATACTTATTATTGGTTACTGTACTAGCTAGCAATACTTATTATTGGTTACTGTACTAGCTAGCAATACTTATTATTGGTTACTGTACTAGCTAGCAATACTTATTATTGGTTACTGTACTAGCTAGCAATACTTATTATTGGTTACTGTACTAGCTAGCAATACTTATTATTGGTTACTGTACTAGCTAGCAATACTTATTATTGGTTACTGTACTAGCTAGCAATACTTATTATTGGTTACTGTACTAGCTAGCAATACTTATTATTGGTTACTGTACTAGCTAGCAATACTTATTATTGGTTACTGTACTAGCTAGCAATACTTATTATTGGTTACTGTACTAGCTAGCAATACTTATTATTGGTTACTGTACTAGCTAGCAATACTTATTATTGGTTACTGTACTGGCTAGCAATACTTATTATTGGTTACTGTACTAGCTAGCAATACTTATTATTGGTTACTGTACTAGCTAGCAATACTTATTATTGGTTACTGTACTGGCTAGCAATACTTATTATTGGTTACTGTACTAGCTAGCAATACTTATTATTGGTTGCTGTACTAGCTAGCAATACTTATTATTGGTTACTGTACTAGCTAGCAATACTTATTATTGGTTACTGTACTAGCTAGCAATACTTATTATTGGTTACTGTACTAGCTAGCAATACTTATTATTGGTTACTGTACTAGCTAGCAATACTTATTATTGGTTACTGTACTAGCTAGCAATACTTATTATTGGTTACTGTACTAGCTAGCAATACTTATTATTGGTTACTGTACTGGCTAGCAATACTTATTACTGCTTACTGTACTGGCTAGCGATACTTATTACTGCTTACTGCACTGGCTAGCGATACTTATTACTGCTTACTGCACTGGCTAGCGATACTTATTACTGCTTACTGCACTGGCTAGCGATACTTATTACCACAACAGTGCACTGGTCTGTAATCATATTCCCCAGTATAGTTACCAGAAGTGCCATTGAGCTTGACTCATAATTGAACACAACCAAGGTGGTCAATTACCAAGCACCACACGTCAGCCCTACCCTACTGCATGGCTCCTCACTAAGGCCTAGGAGACTAAAGGGAATGACACGCTCCCGTTATATCAAGAGAAGGGTGAGCGTCCCAAATGGTGACCTATTCCCTATATAGAGCACTACTTTGAACCAGGACCCAGTAGTGCACTATATAGGGAATAGGGTTTCCATTTGGGACTCAGGTAAGATGTCAATCCCGGCATGTGGCTTCCCAAATCCATCTTGACAGTCCCGGGGAGCGGGCGGCAAGAAACGGGCGCCCATAAATCCATCGTTGCCCCTTGTGCTGCAGGTCTCTGGAGCATTGGCCTCCTCAGAGGAAACTCCATTAGTGCCTGTCCCACTTCATAAAAATCTATTTGGGTCAAGAAATAACTACAATTCGTTCTGCATCTATCTGTAATGTATGAGCAGTGGAGTAGCTAATGAATTCAATTTTTTTCCAAGTCCATTTCTTTATTTTTTTTCTCCTTTTTCGCCCCCCTGCTTGGCATTCTCCTCACTCGTTCAACGCTGATGGTTTGGAAAACGAGTCGGCGGCAAAGTGGTGTCTCTCCGAGATGGAATGAGAAGTAAATATGATTAACATATAGAGCTCTCCCCAAGTGCACCATATAGGCCGGGGATAGGGTGCATCAGCTGCACCCAGCTCCAATATGCAGAGTTCCAATTGGTAAGACTTACAATGAGTGGATCTGGCAGTATGGTGTCTTCCAATATTGTCTTCACTCAGTTGCATTGCCTTGATTCCTTGCCTCCTCGCCTCTTTCTCAAAACCATTACATCCATTTATGGGTCTTAAAGGACATTTCCACCCACCCAACATTTTTTTATTCTTCATTCGTCCATTGTTGACATAGTCCCAAAATGTTTTGCTTGTCAGCAATCAAGTTTTCAAGATATGTAATTTTCAAAATTCTGAAATTACATTTACATTTACATTTAAGTCATTTAGCAGACGCTCTTATCCAGAGCGACTTACAAATTGGTGCATTCACCTTATGATATCCAGTGGAACAGCCACTTTACAATAGTGCATCTAACTCTTTTAAGGGGGAGGGGGGGGTTAGAAGGATTACTTTATCCTATCCTAGGTATTCCTTAAAGAGGTGGGGTTTCAGGTGTCTCCGGAAGGTGGTGATTGACTCCGCTGACCTGGCGTCGTGAGGGAGTTTGTTCCACCATTGGGGTGCCAGAGCAGCGAACAGTTTTGACTGGGCTGAGCGGGAACTGTACTTCCTCAGAGGTAGGGAGGCGAGCAGGCCAGAGGTGGATGAACGCAGTGCCCTTGTTTGGGTGTAGGGCCTGATCAGAGCCTGAAGGTACGGAGGTGCCGTTCCCCTCACAGCTCCGTAGGCAAGCACCATGGTCTTGTAGCGGATGCGAGCTTCAACTGGAAGCCAGTGGAGAGAGCGGAGGAGCGGGGTGACGTGAGAGAACTTGGGAAGGTTGAACACCAGACGGGCTGCGGCGTTCTGGATGAGTTGTAGGGGTTTAATAGCACAGGCAGGGAGCCCAGCCAACAGCGAGTTGCAGTAGTCCAGACGGGAGATGACAAGTGCCTGGATTAGGACCTGCGCTGCTTCCTGTGTGAGGCAGGGTCATACTCTGCGAATGTTGTAGAGCATGAACCTACAGGAACGGGTCACCGCCTTGATGTGCGTTGAGAACGACAGGGTGTTGTCCAGGATCACGCCAAGGTTCTTAGCACTCTGGGAGGAGGACACAATGGAGTTGTCAACCGTGATGATGATGCATTTTGCGTCATATGACGCTACGTTTGGCATCGTCGTGTAAACAAACACCGTATAGCCTCAAAACAGGGTTTAAACTATACTGTTGATATCATGGATGGTCAGTCCTTGCATCCATAGCTCTGATACATCTTGCCATAGAGATCCAGAATTTACTAAATTACGCTGATTGGCCAAATGGTGGCGCTATAACAAGAGAATGCAAACTTTGAAACTTCACGCCCATCTCCCCGTTTGATGCAAAGTCATGAAATTCGGTACATAGGTCCCTCTCCTCACAAGGAACAAATTTGCATCATGGTCCCATAAAGTCCGCCATTATGGATTTAGAATTTTGTGAAAAACACTTAAAATGCTACTTTTCTGGCACCCGCATGACCGGAAAAACTTGATATGTGGCATCTATGGACAAAGATCTCTCAATGCAACATTTTCCAGACTAGTTCCTTAAACAACATATTGACCAATAAACATTCACGTGGGCTTGGTCTGGCACATAAAACGTACATAAATAAGTCACGGATATTCATATTGCTACAAAATGTGGTACACATGTTGCAAACACTGTCAAGGCTCAACATATACAAGAACATTCACATCGACCACACGGTGGCGCTATAACTGGCACATGTTTATATCTCTTGATCTGTTTGATTGATGATTGATGATATTTGGCACACATGCTCAGGGATATGAGTCTAGCTAACCCACAAAAAATATCTCAGACACCACTGGCCGATCTTTGACGAAACTTGGGTGAATGATGCGTCTTGTCATAGAGATACGTCATTTACAAGCGGGGAGGGCGCTGCATAATTCGTGGGGGGGACCTACATGTTAAAACGGTTGACTTGTTTTAACTGCCAATTACCGCTTTAAAAGCTGCCTTTCAGGTTGTCTTCTCTCTGTCGAGGTTCAGCGTAGTCAAGATCCCAGCGCCAAGCATCACCTACAGTACCCTTATAATATACCTTGTAGTAAGGTGCTTCCTCCCCCCAAAAATATTTGTTGAGACATGTTAATGTGGTTGGATATACTTTTTGTTGTTGTCTTTGACTTCTGTCATTATGAAAAGGGAAGTGTTGTTTCGTAACATAGAGAAAATAACTTTGCCTAGTATCCATATCAAAGGGGGTTGGAAATAGCTTATTAGAAACCTGTCAAAAGACATAAAATGTGTTGCTGGGTTTTTTTAGAGCCCCCTGTGCAGACACTTTCGAGAGACAGATTACTGCTGTTGTTGTTTTACCAAGTAGATAATGTGCCATAAAAGAGCCATAAAAACAGCCATAGAGTCCAGAATGTATTACAACAATAATCAGCTATTTGGTCACCATAGAGACCAAGCAATCAACGTATTTATACCAGACACATTCAAACCAGTATCAATCTTAGACTTTAACTAAATAGCTTTATTTGACATGTGAACATATTTTATCTGAGTAACTTTTTCGATGGCCGTTCAAGAACATTGAACCGCTAATGGACGAGAAAAATTGAATCGTAATGACTAAAGTCAGGGGGTAACAACAAGAAACAGAGACATCATCAATATAAACCCATCTCTTCATATCAGTGCTAGTGATGAGCTCATTGTTACCCAGAGGACTTTGCAGAGGCTTCCAGCAAGGTGCATGTTCTGTCCACATCTCTCTATTGTGTGTGTCCCAAATGGCACCCTATTCCCTATTGTAGTGCACTACTTTTGACCAGGGCCCATAGTTATTAGACTAGGGAATAGGGAACCATTTGGTATATAAACTATATCTTGACTTCAGAGGATGTTCCTAAAGAGTCTGACTGAATCCGACTACAGAGTTTCTGTATTTAATCAGGTAAGTCATTGAGAACACATTGTCTAACCATAACCCTATAAATCTTCTTAGGGCTGCAATCCCGTTAACGGGATCGATATGACAACAGCCAGTGAAAGTGCAGGGCGCCAAATTCAAACAACAGAAATCTCATAATTAAAATTCCTCAAACATACAACTATTTTATACAATTTTAAAGGTAATCCTGATGTTAATCCCACCACAGTGTCCGATTTCAAAAAGGCTTTGCAGCGAAAGCACCACAAACGATTATGTTAGGTCACTGCCAAATCACAGAAAAACACAGCCATTTTTCCAGCCAAAGACAGGAGTCACAAAAAGCAGAAATAGAGATCAAATTAATCACTAACCTTTGATGATCTTCATCAGATGACACTCATAGAACTTCATGTTACACAATACATGTATGTTTTGTTCGGTAAAATTCTTATTTATTTCAAAAAATCTCAGTATACATTGGTACGTTATGTTCAGTAGTTCCAAAAACATCTGGTGATTTTGCAGAGAGCCACAAACATTTCCAGAAATACTCATAATAAACGTTGATCAAAGATCAAGTGTTATACATGGAATTTTAGATCCACTTCTCCTTAATGCAACCGCTGTGTCAGATTTCAAAAAAGCTTTACCGAAAAGGCACACCATGCAATAATCTGAGTATGGCGCTCAGACAACAAAACAAGCCATACAGATATCCGCCATGTTGTGGAGTCAACAGAAGTCAGGAATAGCATTATAAATATTCACTTACATTTGATGATCTTCATCGGAATGCACTCCCAGGAATCCCAGTTCCACAATAAATGTTTGATTTGTTCGGTGATGTCCATAATTTATGTCCAAATAGCTACTTTTGTTAGCGCGTTTGGTAAACAAATCCAAAGTCACGAAACGCGTTCACTAAAAGCAGACGAAATGTCAAAAAGTTCCGTAACAGTCAGTAGAAACATGTCAAACGATGTATTGAATCAATCTTTAGGATGTTTTTAACATAAATCTTCAATAATGTTCCAACCGGAGAATTCCTTTGTCTTCAGAAATTCGATAGAACAGAGCTCGCTCTCACATGAACGCGCATGGTCAGCACATGTTCATCTCATGATAGACCTTACTCAATCCCCTCTCCTTCTGCCCCACTTCACAGTAGAAGCATCAGACAAGGTTCTAAAGAGTGTTGACATCTAGTGGAAGCCGTAGGAATTGCAAAATGACCCATATAGGGGAGGAAATAAACAGGAGATAAGTGAGTCCAATAATGGTGAGGGACAAGGGACAAGGGAGGGCAGGTGTGAGTGATGGATGACAGGAGAGTGTGATGCAGGGTAATCTGGCGCCCTCAAGCGCCAGGGGAAGGGAAGAGCGGGAGCAGACCTGACAGATTTCTCTCAAATGTGGTACAAATTTGTTTAAATCCCTGTTAGTGAGCATTTCTCCTTTACCAAGATAATCCATCCACCTGACTGGTGTGGCATATCAAGAAGCTGATTAAACAGCATGATAAATACACAGGTGCACCTTGTGCTGGGAACGATAAAAGACCACTCTAAAATGTGTAGTTTTGTCACAACAACACAATGCCACAGATGTCTCAAGTTTTAAAGGTGTGTGCAATCTTTATTTCTCTACCATAAGCCAACCTCCAACATAATTTTTGAAAATTTGTCAGTATGTCCAACTGGCCTTACAACAGCAGATCACGTGTAACCATGCCAGCCCAGGACTTCCACATCTGTCTTCTTCATCTGCGGGATGGTTTGAGACCAGCCACTCGAACAGGTGATGCAACTGTGAGTTTGCACAACCAAAGAATTTCAGTACAAATTGTCAGAAACCGTCTCAGGAAAGCTCATTTGCATTCTTGTCGTCCTCACCTGGGTCTTGACCTGAATGCAGTTCAGCGTCATAACCGACTACAGTGGGCAAATGCTCAGCTTTGATGGCCACTGGCACGCTGGAAAAGTGTGCTCTTCACAGATGAATCCCGGTTTCAACTGTATTGGGCAGATGCCAGAAATCGTGTATGGCGTCGTATGGGCGAGTGTTTTGCTGATGTCAATGTTGTGAACAGAGTGCCCCATGGTGGCTGTGGGGTTATGGTATGGGCAGGCATAAGCTACGGACAACAAACACAATTGCATTTTATTGATTGCAATTTGAATGTGCAGAGATTCCCGGGACGAGATCTTGAGGCCAATTGTCGTGCCATTCATCCGCTGTCATCACCTCATGTTTCAGCATGATAATGCACAGATCCCCGTATTGCTAGGATCTGTACACAATTACCGGAAGCTGATAATGCCCTAGTTCTTTCATGGCCTGCATACTCACCAGACATGTCACCACCCATTGAGCATGTTTAGGATGCTCTGGATCGACATGTACGACAGCATGTTCCTGATCCCGCCAATATCCAGCAACTACGCACAGCCATTGAAGAGGAGTGGGACAAAATTCCACAGACCTCAAGCAACTCTATGTGAAGGAGATGTGTCGTGTTGCATGAAGCAAACGGTGGTCACACCAGATACTGACTGGTTCTGATCCACGTTTGATTAGAACATATGGATTGTTTTGGTTTTGTTGGCTCCCTATTCAATTATTTAATTTATGGATCAAGCCTTAGCAGTCATTCTGATCTCGTTCCCAATGATCAGTGCTTTTGTTTATTTTGGTTCTGTCCAGCGGTTCACCTGACTGTCCACCTTTTTTTGTGTGCCTTTTGATTTGAACATTTGAAAAGTTTTGGTGTGTGTAGTAGGCTGTTTGATTTAATTAATATATGTTACAGCACTTTGGTTTCACTAATAAATATGTTGAAATGGAACCAAATGATCTGTTTCTGTCTCCAGTCCTGTTTAAATAGGATAGATTGGCTGTATGGTCTATGGCAGGTACCTGTTTAAATAGGATAGATTGGCTGTATGGTCTATGGCAGGTTCCTGTTTAAATAGGATAGATTGGCTGTATGGTCTATGGCAGGTACCTGTTTAAATAGGATAGATTGGCTGTATGGTCTATGGCAGGTACCTGTTTAAATAGGATAGATTGGCTGTATGGTCTATGGCAGGTTCCTGTTTAAATAGGATAGATTGGCTGTATGGTCTATGGCAGGTATTCCTAAAATGGGGTACGCACAATGCCGTCGGGGGTACGCCAAATAAAAATGGGATTCATATTTTTATTTTTATTTTTTTAAATAAAGAAATACCTATTCACGTTTTCAAACAGTACATTTATATTTTCCAACAGGGCTATACATTTGGGTGAGGTTTTTTTTCTCGCCTGAGTGGCCTCATTTCACTGCCAAAAATAAAATTAAACCATCTAGGTGTTCAGCGAAATAACAACACAATGTCAAATACAGTCAAATTATTAACATCCAATCACATGAACCGTTACTCTCTCGTGGAAAATCTTCACTCTTGCGCAGACATTTAGAAACTAAAACATGACAATTTGAAAAATAAGCCAAGCGAGTTGTGGAGGACTTCCTTTTTCCTGCTGCGCGGGCACATGGATGGGACAATGCTGGGAGAAAAGGCCAAAAAGACAGACAATGCCTTCATCGAACACTGTTTATCGATGCATCAGTGAAATGGCAGGAGATGTTTTGAAACAATTACTGCTTCGCATACAAGCCAGTGAATTATATGCGTTACAGCTGGATGAGTCAACAGACGTGGCTGGCCTGGCACAGCTCCTGGTATATGTCCATTACGTTTATGGGGGGGTCAATTACGGAAGACATCCTCTTCTGCAAATCACTGGGAAAAGTACTGGACAGCTTTGTGACATCAAATTGACTTTGGTGGTCAAGATGTGTTGGTATCTGTACTGATGGCCAAACGCCATGACAGGGAGACATAGTGGAGTGGTAACGCGCATGCAAGCAGTTGCTCCCGACGCCACTTGGGTACACTGCAGCATCCACCGAGAGGCTTTTGCTGCCAAGGGAATGCCTGACAGCTTGAAATACGTTTTGGACACTACAGTGAAAATGGTGTTAAAGCAAGGCCCCTGAACTCTTGTGTATTTTCTGCATTATGCAATGATATGGGCAGCAACCATGTAACGCTTTTACAACATACAGAAGTGCGCTGGTTATCAAGGAGCAAAGTATTGACACGTTTTTTTTTTAATTGAACGACGAGCTTAAAGTTTCTTTACTGACCATCATTTTCACTTGTCTGACCGCTTGCATGATGACGAGTTTCTCACACGACTGGCCTATCTGAGTGATGTTTTTTCTCATCTGAATGATCTGAATCTATGATTACAGGGACTCTCCGCAACTATATTCAATGTGCGGGACAAAATTGAGGCTATGATTAAGAAGTTGGAGTTATTTTCTGTCTGCATTAACAAGGACAACACACAGGTCTTTCTGTCATTGTATGATTTTTTGTGTGCAAATGAACTCAAGCTGACGGACAATGTCAAATGTGATATAGCGAAGCACCTGAGTGAGCTGGGTACGCAATTACACAGGTACTTTCCCGAAACGGACGACACAAACAACTGGATTCGTTATCCCTTTCATGCCCTGCCTCCAGTCCACTTACCGATATCTGATCAAGAGAGTCTCATCGAAATTGCAACAAGCGGTTCTGTGAAAATGTAATTTAATCAAAAGCCACTGACAGATTTCTGGATTGGGCTGCGCTCAGAGTTTCTTGCCTTCGCAAATCGCGCTGTTAAGACACTGATGCCCTTTGCAACCACGTACCTATGTGAGAGTGGATTCTCGGCCCTCACTAGCATCAAAACTAAATACATGCACAGACTGTGTGTGGAAAATGATTTAAGACTGAGACTCTCAATACAACCCAACATTGCAGAGTTATGTGCATCCTTTCAAGCACACTTCTCATTAACCTGTGGTGAGTTATTCACAATTTTTGATGAACAAATAAGGTTTTATATGTAAGATGGCTAAATAAAGAGCTAAATTATTGAATATTGTTATATTATTATTTGTGCCCTGGTCCTATAAGAGCTCTTTGTCACTTCCCATGAGCCGGGTTGTGACAAAAAATCATATTCATTCCTATGTTTAATAAATGTATCGTATAGTGTGTGTGTGGCAGGCTTACAATGATGTCAAAAAAACACATGAGAGTGCGCTGACCCTGAGTAGGTAGTTAATGAGATGCATGTCTGCTGAATTTGCAAATATCCACCCGCACTCAGCCCCGCCCCACCTACTCAGCCCCGCCCCAACTACTCAGCCCCGCCCCAACTACTCAGCCCCGCCCCACCTACTCAGCCCCGCCCCACCTACTCAGCCCCGCCCCAACTACTCAGACCCGCCCCACCTACTCAGCCCCGCCCCACCTACTCAGCCCCGCCCCAACTACTCAGACCCGCCCCACCTACTCAGCCCCGTCCCAACTACTCAGACCCGCCCCACCTACTCAGCCCCGCCCCAACTACTCAGCCCCGCCCCACCTACTCAGACCCGCCCCACCTACTCAGCCCCGCCCCAACTACTCAGCCCCGCCCCACCTACTCAGCCCCGCCCCACCTACTCAGACCCGCCCCACCTACTCAGACCCGCCCCACCTACTCAGCCCCGCCCCAACTACTCAGACCCGCCCCAACTACTCAGCCCCGCCCCACCTACTCAGCCCCGCCCCAACTACTCAGACCCGCCCCAACTACTCAGACCCGCCCCACCTACTCAGCCCCACCCCACCTACTCAGCCCCAACCCACCTACTCAGACCCGCCCCACCTACTCAGCCCCGCCCCAACTACTCAGACCCGCCCCAACTACTCAGCCCCACCCCACCTACTCAGCCCCACCCCACCTACTCAGCCCCACCCCACCTACTCAGACCCGCCCCACCTACTCAGCCCCGCCCCACCTACTCTGACCCGCCCCACCTACTCAGACCCGCCCCACCTACTCAGCCTCGCCCCAAATACTCAGCCCCGCCCCACCTACTCAGCCCCGCCCACCTACTCAGCCAGTGCGTTGTGACATACTGCATACTTTTTACTAAACGGCACGTGCTAAATAGTATGCGACGATGAGTACATAGTATGCAGTTTAAGTATGTAGTCCTCAAGCATGGGTATTCGGATACAGGCCAGTATCATTTGCCTTTATTTAAAGCTGCAGTATGTAACTTTTTTGGGACAACCTGACAAAATTCACATAGAAATGATGAGTTATAGATCTGTCATTCTCAATGAAAGCAAAGTCTAAGATGCGGTAGATCTGTTCTATGTGTGCTATTTCTATGCTTCCAGTTGTTAAGTTTTGTTTTTGTGTCTTTTACTTTCAGTTTTGTACAGCAGTTTCAAACAGTGGAAAATACGATACTTTTGGTTATGGAAAATATATTTTTTACAGCCGTTCAGATGGTACAGTGATTCTCTATACTATACTCGCTTGTTTTGTCACATAAACTGAAATTAGTAGAACTTTTAGAATTTTAGCAACCAGGAAATGGCTTTTTCTTCATAGTACACCTTTAAGAAGGTAAGTCATTGAGGACACATTATCTTTTGCCTGTATTTAATCAGTCACCTTTGGTGACTGGTTCCCAATACTACTTAACACCTTTGGTGACTGGTTCCCAATACTATTTAACACCTTTGGTGACTGGTTCCCAATACTATTTATTGGCTTTGGTGACTGGTTCCCAATACTATTTAACACCTTTGGTGACTGGTTCCCAATACTATTTATTGGCTTTGTTGACTGGTTCCCAATACTATTTAATAGCTCTGGTGACTGGTTCCCAATACTATTTAACACCTTTGGTGACTGGTTCCCAATACTATTTATTGGCTTTGTTGACTGGTTCCCAATACTATTTATTGGATTTGGTGACTGGTTCCCAATACTATTTAATGGCTTTGGTGACTGGTTCCCAATACTATTTATTGGCTTTGTTGACTGGTTCCCAATACTATTTATTGGATTTGGTGACTGGTTCCCAATACTATTTAATGGCTTTGGTGACTGGTTCCCAATACTATTTATTGGATTTGGTGACTGGTTCCCAATACTATTTATTGGCTTTGGTGCCTGGTTCCTAATACTATTTAATGGCTTTGGTGACTGGTTCCCAATACTATTTAACACCTTTGGTGACTGGTTCCCAATACTATTTAATGGCTTTGGTGACTGGTTCCCAATACTATTTATTGGCTTTGGTGACTGGTTCCCAATACTATTTATTGGCTTTGGTGACTGGTTCCCAATACTATTTAACACCTTTGGTGACTTGCCCTTCATGAGTATAGGCTTTCTGTTTCGTATCCTGCCCTTCATGAGTATAGACTTTCTGATTATTGAAATAATGTGAAATGTTTCCACCATTAGCCTTGCATACACGCAAGGGTTTATTTAGGAATCAGCTTTAAAATTGTTTAAAAAGTTTTTAAAACAAGTTTAGTCGATGCCTCAGTTGGACAATGGATGAAGATACTCTAAACTTTTAGATTTTGTTTTTAATCCATCAGATATTTGACTGAATTTTAACACGTAAAGTTCAAGGATTTTGTTAGGAATTCAGTTATTCGATGTATTGTCAAATGTCTTAGAATGCATTCATATACATATTTTATAGTGGTCATCAGGTATTTATTTTTATTTTGTTGTAAAACCAAGAAAATAATAGGTGCCTCGTTTGCATTAAACCGGGTGCATTTGCATATATGAATACATTAACATACCGTAGTGGAACAGGGCTACTTTGTCCAGGCCGACCTACACTGTATAGATTGCCTCATTAATTACTATTGTTGTCATATTCAATCCAGCGAGATTTAAGTAACAAGTGGATTTTGCAGCCCTCAAACACAGGAAATAGATTGGCTGAAAAAATATAGATTCTCAGGTGGGCGGGGCATTGCTTAAAGTGTTTTACAAAGAGGAAAAAACAGGAAAGGATACTATTGGAGAATATTAGGACACAGACAGCCAATGAATGGATAGAACCCCTACTTTAGGTTCCGTCATTTGAATACACTCTGTTGTTATTGGTTTTATCGTCGTCGACTTCCGGGCCAACGGTTTCTTTTTCTTTTACAGTTTCACATTAAGTTAATCTAATCTTTTGTTTCTTTAGCAGACATCAGAGGCTGTGTGCCAAAATGGCACCCCGTTCCCTACACAGTAAACTACTTTTGACCAGGGCCTTATGGAAACCTATTCCCTACATAGTGCACTACTTTTGACCAGGGCCTTATGGAAGCCTATTCCCTACATAGTGCACTACTTTTGACCAACCGCTGTTGTGATTTAATGGATTAAAAGGGTACCACTTTGCAGGATTGTATTCTAAACACCTCAACTGGATCAGTGAGTGCTATGGTAACTGGGAACTTCCTACCTCTCCTTGCTCCGTAAATTAGATTGCCTTGACTTGACTTTTCTAATATAATTTGTGCATATGTAATGAGATTAGCAATAGGGGCGTTTTAGCCAAACGTGCTCTAAGATGCCATACAGTATATCAATGAAAATGCCATATTACATAAATACAAAATAACAACAACAAAAAATTAAATATGAAAATCCTCTGCCAACATAATATAAAAAAAAGAAGATCATTATTTTGGATTTCTAAAAATCTACATTTGATGTCTGAAAACCACTAATTGTTGAGTGTTGTCTGAAAACCCCTAATTGTTGAGTGTTGTCTGAAAACCACTAATTGTTGAGTGTTGTCTAAAAACCACTAATTGTTGAGTGTTGTCTGAAAACCCCTAATTGCTGAGTGTTGTCTGAAAACCACTAATTGTTGAGTGTTGTCTGAAAACCACTAATTGTTGAGTGTTGTCTGAAAACCACTAATTGTTGAGTGTTGTCTGAAAACCCCTAATTGTTGAGTGTTGTCTGAAAACCCCTAATTGCTGAGTGTTGTCTGAAAACCACTAATTGTTGAGTGTTGTCTGAAAACCCCTAATTGTTGAGTGTTGTCTGAAAACCCCTAATTGCTGAGTGTTGTCTGAAAACCACTAATTGTTGAGTGTTGTCTGAAAACCCCTAATTGTTGAGTGTTGTCTGAAAACCCCTAATTGCTGAGTGTTGTCTGAAAACCACTAATTGTTGAGTGTTGTCTGAAAACCACTAATTGTTGAGTGTTGTCTGAAAACCACTAATTGTTGAGTGTTGTCTGAAAACCACTAATTGTTGAGTGTTGTCTGAAAACCACTAATTGTTGAGTGTTGTCTAAAAAACACTAATTGTTGAGTGTTGTCTAAAAATCACTAATTGTTGAGTGTTGTCTGAAAACCACTAATAGTTGAGTGTTGTCTGAAAACCCCTAATTGCTGAGTGATGTCTGTAAACCACTAATTGTTGAGTGTTGTCTTCCCAGGGAAGCCCCCTGAGTTAAAGCTCATTAGAATACTGTCTGATACATAATGAAGACTGAATAGAGTTATTTATCAGGACTGACATGGGTCCCAAATGGCACCCTATTCCCTACACAGTGCACTACTTTTGACCAGAGCCCAAATAGAGCACTATATAGGAAATAGGGTGCTTGGGAAGCAGACGGATATTTGTCAAGGGCATAGGTGGTAGAGCTAATCAGCACTTCTGTCTGTATTCAGCCTGGTTATTAGAGAGAAACACATTGATCAACAAACAGTGTATAACCTGCCAGAAGGATTGAATTAACAATAGCATCTTTCATCATCTCTCTGACCTCTAGTTTGACATCTACCGTTAACACACGTTCATCATCTCCCTGACCTCTAGTTTGACCTCTACCGTTAACACACGTGCATCATCTCTCTGACCTCTAGTTTGACCTCTTCCGTTAACACACGTGCATCATCTCCCTGACCTCTAGTTTGACCTCTACCGTTAACACAAGTTCATCATCTCCCTGACCTCTAGTTTGACCTCTACCGTTAACACACGTTCATCATCTCCCTGACCTCTAGTTTGACCTCTACCGTTAACACACGTTCATCATCTCCCTGACCTCTAGTTTGACCTCTACCATTAACACACGTTCATCATCTCCCTGACCACTAGTTTGACCTCTACCGTTAACCCACGTTCATCATCTCCCTGACCTCTAGTTTGACCTCTACCATTTACACACATTCCTTGCAGATAGAAATTACACGAATAGAGCTGACATCATTTTTTTTTCTTCTAAAAGAGGCATGTTTGTTGTACAATCCCCAAAAAAATGTCTATCTGAACTTTACAAAACGTTTTGTCTTACTGAACTCACCCGTGGTTTCGGTGTGACACTGACCTCTGCAGGTTAGGATGGATATTACAAAGAGAACACATTCCCTCCGAACAGACTGCATATTTCTCTGCTTATAGATTAGTGCTTTCAGATAAAGTGGGTAAGAGGCCTCTTTACTGATGACTTCTGGTCAACGGAAGCCTCACCAGAAGTGTATCCTCTGTAGTATTCAGAAAGATTGCAAAGAGAATTACTGACATGTTTTTAACAGATTGTACACTAGACATTACACATTCCCTCGGGGAATATAAAATATATGCAGATGTAACATGCTATTACTCAGCTAAACATGTC
>NC_092093.1:5507468-5572468 GCF_045679555.1 Salvelinus alpinus | reverse complement strand
GTAGCCTACTACGGTGGCTATGTTGGTTTACTGTATTTTAAACAACATGTGGCCTACTACGGTGGCTATGTTGGTTTACTGTATTTTAAACAACATGTGGCCTACTACAGTGGCTATGTTGGTTTACTGTATTTTAAACAACATGTGGCCTACTACATGTGTACATTGCTTAAGATTCAAACCTTCTGAAACAGAAGGGTCTTCATTTTACTTTGAGCGTAAAGGTTTCCACAACTGACAAAGCGGAGTTGACTCAGTTAATAGGGTTGCTTAGTTACACTCAATATAATATAAATATATAATAACCACGAATGTTCTGCTTGATTGAGATCTCAATAGTCCTCAATGTTATTTTAGTTGTCAAACGATGTTTAAATAAAATAATCTGTGAGTTCTGGGTGGTGACTCATTCTGTTGTTTACTGCTTGTTAGTTTCCAGTTACTTCTTATATTTATATTTCCTTTATTTAACTCGTCAAGTCAGTTAAGAATAAACTCTTGTTTACAATGACAGCCTAGGAACAGTGGGTTTACTGCCTTGTTCAGGGGCAGAACGACAGATGTTTACCTTGTCAGCTCGGGGATTCAATCTTGCAACCTTTCAGTTACTAGTCCAATGCTCTAACCACTAGGCTACCCAAACAGTTGTATGATGGGAGTATCCATAAGCACTTAACCTTTTTTTATTGAAAAAGAGAAAAAGGGAGAGTTTTATTTCAAGACTGAGTTTCTAGGTCAAAAGCCATGTAGTAACTAGCATCTTAATTAACAATTTAACATTGATGTTGAGGTTGCTTGTCACAATCTAACAACCATCCCCATTGTAACAATGTACCCATTAAGATGCTACCCCCATCTATCATCCTACAGTATACCTACTGCTATTTTATCAGCCCGTCAATATTTACTACAGTAGGCACAAATTGTCATTTTACCACGTGGGGACTTCACTGTAAGCTCATGTCATATGGTTCTCAAAATTCACTTGAAGCAGCATCAAATAAATTACCAATAATATACATTTTTATTGATCAAATCTCATAGTTCAGGGGGCCCTATAGCGTTGTATGCACATTACAATGACTGTATAAAGGAACAAAGGAGGCCTGACATGAAAATATGTTCTGTTGTGTTCTCTCTTGTAGAAGCCTTTTCCCCCATGAGGAACCAAGAAGAAGAGTAGTATGTAGGCAAGTCTATGAGGATGAAGGCAAGTCCGTGAGGTCCTGTCCCGACCTAGCCCATACCATAACCATCACCATGCCAAAACACTGTTTGCACCCCACCCACCCGTCTCAGGATCAGTTTGTGTCTCTATAGGTCCCATATCGTCATCTTGGTCAATCCATTGGCCTCTCGTTTTGTCTCGTTTCATCAGCCTGCCTGTTTAAATCCATTTATCTTTCCATGGCTATGCCACAAGTCCTTAACAGACAAGGACCGACGTAAATAAGTGCAGTCAGATGCAGGAATCTATTTCTACTTCGAACCTCTGTGAGGTTTCCATTGCCGTCCTCTTGTGTTAATGATCCAGTCTCAGGGCTGGATCTCGTACCGTGGTGTGAAAAAGTGGTTGTAGTCTTTTCACACTACTGTGCCGACCCCCGAAACGAACTGTCCTGGCTTTGACATGTTCTTATCTTTTCACACGGTTCTTTTTAGCATGGTTCCAGGTAGCAACTATAGGAGATCTGTTTTTGAGTAACATGGGCCAACCAGGCCAATCTCACTACATCATTCATTGCTTGGCTCAATCAGGGATGAATCTCATATATATATGGACATGTAAGGATGTAGGGATGAAATTTCCATGTCTTCCTCGAGCATTAAAACAATAACTTTTAAACGTTGACATTTGTCGTCGTCCCCCCCAAAAAACACTATTGTTTTGGGGGGCGGGGGGGTGCTTTGACAGAAGCATTGAATGATGACTTTGAGTTCACCGTCAGATCTGCATCTCATATTGTCCCTCAGTGGCGATGAAGAAGTCGTTGAGAGTTTCCTGCAGGTGTTCGAAGGTGGGCCGTTCCTCTGGTCTCTCCTTCCAGCAGGTCATCATGAGGTCGTATAGTTCCCCAGGACAACCCTCCGGACAGGGCATCCTGTAACACCTGTCCAGGTTACGAATCACCTCAGGGTTCGTCATACCTGAGGGAGGGAGGGAGGGAGGGAGGGAGGGAGAACTCACAGATTATTTTATTTAAACATCGTTGGAGCCCTGTCTCTACCATTCCTGTCTGTGGTTGGAGCCCTGTCTCTACCATTCCTGTCTGTGGTTGGAGCCCTGTCTCTACCATTCCTGTCTGTGGTTTGAGCCCTGTCTCTACCATTCCTGTCTGTGGTTGGAGCCCTGTCTCTACCATTCCTGTCTGTGGTTGGAGCCCTGTCTCTACCATTCCTGTCTGTGGTTGGAGCCCTGTCTCTACCATTCCTGTCTGTGGTTTGAGACCTGTCTCTACCATTCCTGTCTGTGGTTGGAGCCCTGTCTCTACCATTCCTGTCTGTGGTTGGAGCCCTGTCTCTACCATTCCTGTCTGTGGTTGGAGCCCTGTCTCTACCATTCCTGTCTGTGGTTGGAGCCCTGTCTCTGCCATTCCTGTCTGTGGTTTGAGCCCTGTCTCTACCATTCCTGTCTGTAGTTTGAGCATTGTTTTTTTACCTGGATAGGGAATTCTTCCATAGGTGACTATCTCAGTCAGCAGGATGCCGAAAGACCAGACGTCTGTCTTTATACTGAACGTTCCAAAGTTAATGGCCTCCGGAGCTGTCCACTTAATGGGAAACTTAGCACCTGGTGTGAGAAAGAGGGAGGGAGAGAGAGAGAGAGAAATGACTCTACCAATGACTCTACCAAACTTAGCACCTGGTGTGAGAAAGAGGGAGGGAGAGAGAGAGAGAGAAATGACTCTACCAATGACTCTACCAAACTTAGCACCTGGTGTGAGAAAGAGGGAGGGAGAGAGACAGAGAGAAATGACTCTACCAATGACTCTACCAAACTTAGCACCTGGTGTGAGAAGGAGGGAGAGAGAGAGAGAGAAATGACTCTACCAATGACTCTACCAAACTTAGCACCTGGTGTGAGAAAGAGGGAGGGAGAGAGAGAGAGAGAGAAATGACTCTACCAATGACTCTACCAAACTTAGCACCTGGTGTGAGAAAGAGGGAGGGAGAGAGAGAGAGAGAAATGACTCTACCAATGACTCTACCAAACTTAGCACCTGGTGTGAGAAAGAGGGAGGGAGAGAGACAGAGAGAAATGACTCTACCAATGACTCTACCAAACTTAGCACCTGGTGTGAGAAAGAGGGAGAGAGAGAGAGAGAAATGACTCTACCAATGACTCTACCAAACTTAGCACCTGGTGTGAGAAAGAGGGAGGGAGAGAGAGAGAGAGAGAAATTACTCTACCAATGACTCTACCAAACTTAGCACCTGGTGTGAGAAAGAGGGAGGGAGAGAGAGAGAGAGAAATGACTCTACCAATGACTCTACCAAACTTAGCACCTGGTGTGAGAAAGAGGGAGGGAGAGAGAGAGAGAGAAATGACTCTACCAATGACTCTACCAAACTTAGCACCTGGTGTGAGAAAGAGGGAGGGAGAGAGAGAGAGAGAAATGACTCTACCAATGACTCTACCAAACTTAGCACCTGGTGTGAGAAAGAGGGAGGAAAGAGAGAGAGAGAAATGACTCTACCAATGACTCTACCAAACTTAGCACCTGGTGTGAGAAAGAGGGAGGGAAAGAGAGAGAGAGAAATGACTCTACCAATGACTCTACCAAACTTAGCACCTGGTGTGAGAAAGAGGGAGGGAGAGAGAGAGAGAGAAATGACTCTACCAATGACTCTACCAAACTTAGCACCTGGTGTGAGAAAGAGGGAGGGAAAGAGAGAGAGAGAAATGACTCTACCAATGACTCTACCAAACTTAGCACCTGGTGTGAGAAAGAGGGAGGGAGAGAGAGAGAGAGAAATGACTCTACCAATGACTCTACCAAACTTAGCACCTGGTGTGAGAAAGAGGGAGGGAGAGAGAGAGAGAGAAATGACTCTACCAATGACTCTACCAAACTTAGCACCTGGTGTGAGAAAGAGGGAGGGAGAGAGAGAGAGAAATGACGAACCCTGCTGTGATCCACAACCTGCACAGGTGTTCCACGTTGTACAACCCATATTTATGTTTATTTATTTTTCCCTTTTGTACTTTAACTATTTGCCCATCGTTACAACACTGTATAAAGACATAATATGACATTTGAAATGTCTCTGTAAGTGTAATGTTTACTGTTAATTTTTATTGTTTATTTCACTTTTGTTTACTATCTATTTCACTTGCTTTGGCATTGATAACATGTGTTTCCCCATGCCAATAAAGCCTTTTGAATTGAAATGAGAGAGAGATACACAGAGAGAGAGATATTTTAAAATTTGTTGTGTTAAATGAATAATCAATCCATTTCGCAAGCAATAATGTTATTTTCTCACAGAGGAAACCGATACACATCTAGAACGGAACCACAGATCAGTTTTATAGCAACAGAGATTAATTTAGTTTCGAGATAAGCAAAGGGGTATAATACAAAAGCAGGAGAGAGAAATAACTTTTTATTTTGGGGGAAATATAAACTTGAAATGAGCTAATTAAGTCAACGACCAAAAAACACACATCTAAGTCTAGATGTCTTAATGAATCAGAACAGCGATAGTTATATCTGGTTGCTTATCGATGTCAGCTGGCTAACTCATCCTCTGTTCTCACTAAGTATACCTCTCTGTTCTCACTAGTTCTCAAAAGTCACAATCAGCAACAATCAGTTATCAGTCAGACACTTTGGGTTATTTGCACCTAAGTAGTTAAATTTTTCTAGTTTTCGGTGACTTTTATCTAAACCAGAATGGACAACCCTCCCGGTAATGACCTACGCTATTATCTAAGGCCTGGATTCAATCTGATCACGCGTTATTGGCAATGTTTTAAAGGCAATGTTCCTGCAACGCATTCATGGATAAACGCTGTCACGGACAACGCAGTCACGGACAATGCAGTCACGGACAACGCAATCACGGACAACGCAGACACGGATAAATGCTGTCACGGACAACGTGGTCACGGACAACGCAGTCACGGACAACGCAGTCATGGACAACGCAGTCACGAACAACGCAGTCATGGACAACGCAGTCACGGACAACGCAGTCACGGACAACGCAGTCACGGACAACGCAGTCACGGACAACGCTGTCACGGACAACGCAGTCAAGGACAACGCAGTCACGGACAACGCAGTCATGGACAACGCAGTCACGGAAAAATGCTGTCACGGATAAATGCTGTCACGGACAACGCAGTCACGGACAACGCAGTCACGGATAAATGTTGTCACGGACACCGCAGTCATGGACAACGCAGTCACGGAAAAATGCTGTCACGGATAAATGCTGTCACGGACAACGCAGTCACAGATAAACGCTGTCACGGACAACGCAGTCACGGTAAACTCCACCATATGCCGAAAATGAACTTTAAATGGCACATTGTTGACAAAGTGCAATCGGATTCAATCCCAGACAGTTTTATCAACTAAGTTATCAGTTGTCTGGGAAACGAACAACATCTTCACACTTACTAGACTTTTTGTACAAATACAGTCATCTATACATGTTACTGTCCACCACTATACATGTTACTGTCCACCACTATACATGTTACTGTCCACCACTAGACATTTTACTGTCCACCACTATACATGTTACTGTCCACCACTAGACATGTTACTGTCCACCACTATACATGTTACTGTCCACCACTATACATGTTACTGTCCACCACTATACATGTTACTGTCCACCACTATACATGTTACTGTCCACCACTAGACATGTTACTGTCCACCACTATACATGTTACTGTCCACCACTATACATGTTACTGTCCACCACTAGACATGTTACTGTCCCCCACTAGACATGTTACTGTCCACCACTATACATGTTACTGTCCACCACTAGACATGTTACTGTCCCCCACTAGACATGTTACTGTCCCCCACTAGACATGTTACTGTCCACCACTATACATGTTACTGTCCACCACTAGACATGTTACTGTCCACCACTAGACATGTTACTGTCCACCACTATACATGTTACTGTCCACCACTAGACATGTTACTGTCCCCCACTAGACATGTTACTGTCCCCCACTAGACATGTTACTGTCCACCACTATACATGTTACTGTCCACCACTATACATGTTACTGTCCACCACTATACATGTTACTGTCCACCACTATACATGTTACTGTCCACCACTATACATGTTACTGTCCACCACTATACATGTTACTGTCCACCACTATACATGTTACTGTCCCCCACTAGACATGTTACTGTCCACCACTAGACATGTTACTGTCCCCCACTAGACATGTTACTGTCCACCACTATACATGTTACTGTCCACCACTATACATGTTACTGTCCACCACTAGACATGATACTGTCCACCACTATACATGTTACTGTCCACCACTAGACATGTTACTGTCCCCCACTATACATGTTACTGTCCACCACTAGACATGTTACTGTCCACCACTAGACATGTTACTGTCCCCCACTATACATGTTACTGTCCACCACTAGACATGTTACTGTCCCCCACTAGACATGTTACTGTCCACCACTATACATGTTACTGTCCACCACTAGACATGTTACTGTCCACCACTAGACATGTTACTGTCCACCACTATACATGTTACTGTCCACCACTAGACATGTTACTGTCCACCACTATACATGTTACTGTCCACCACTATACATGTTACTGTCCACCACTAGACATGTTACTGTCCCCCACTAGACATGTTACTGTCCACCACTAGACATGTTACTGTCCACCACTAGACATGTTACTGTCCACCACTATACATGTTACTGTCCACCACTAGACATGTTACTGTCCACCACTAGACATGTTACTGTCCACCACTAGACATGTTACTGTCCACCACTATACATGTTACTGTCCACCACTAGACATGTTACTGTCCACCACTAGACATGTTACTGTCCACCACTATACATGTTACTGTCCACCACTATACATGATACTGTCCACCACTATACATGTTACTGTCCACCACTAGACATGTTACTGTCCACCACTAGACATGTTACTGTCCACCACTATACATGTTACTGTCCACCACTATACATGTTACTGTCCACCACTATACATGTTACTGTCCACCACTAGACATGTTACTGTCCACCACTAGACATGTTACTGTCCACCACTAGACATGTTACTGTCCACCACTATACATGTTACTGTCCACCACTATACATGTTACTGTCCACCACTAGACATGTTACTGTCCACCACTAGACATGTTACTGTCCACCACTATAAATGTTACTGTCCACCACTAGACATGTTACTGTCCACCACTAGACATGTTACTGTCCACCACTATACATGTTACTGTCCCCCACTAGACATGTTACTGTCCACCACTAGACATGTTACTGTCCACCACTAGACATGTTACTGTCCACCACTATACATGTTACTGTCCCCCACTAGACATGTTACTGTCCACCACTAGACATGTTACTGTCCACCACTATACATGTTACTGTCCACCACTATACATGTTACTGTCCACCACTAGACATGTTACTGTCCACCACTAGACATGTTACTGTCCACCACTAGACATGTTACTGTCCACCACTATACATGTTACTGTCCACCACTATACATGTTACTGTCCCCCACTATACATGTTACTGTCCACCTCTATACATGTTACTGTCCACCACTAGACATGTTACTGTCCACCACTAGACATCTTACTGTCCACCACTAGAGATGTTACTGTCCACCACTAGACATGTTACTGTCCACCACTAGACATGTTACTGTCCACCACTAGACATGTTACTGTCCACCACTAGACATGTTACTGTCCACCACTAGACATGTTACTGTCCACCACTATACATGTTACTGTCCACCACTATACATGTTACTGTCCACCACTAGACATGTTACTGTCCACCACTATACATGTTACTGTCCACCACTAGACATGTTACTGTCCACCACTAGACATGTTACTGTCCACCACTAGACATGTTACTGTCCACCACTATACATGTTACTGTCCACCACTATACATGTTACTGTCCACCACTAGACATGTTACTGTCCACCACTATACATGTTACTGTCCACCACTATACATGTTACTGTCCACCACTAGACATGTTACTGTCCACCACTATACATGTTACTGTCCACCACTAGACATGTTACTGTCCACCACTATACATGTTACTGTCCACCACTATACATGTTACTGTCCACCACTAGACTATACATGTTACTGTCCACCACTATACATGTTACTGTCCACCACTATACATGTTACTGTCCACCACTATACATGTTACTGTTCACCACTAGACATGTTACTGTCCACCACTATACATGTTACTGTCCACCACTAGACATGTTACTGTCCACCACTAGACATGTTACTGTCCACCACTAGACATGTTACTGTCCACCACTAGACATGTTACTGTCCACCACTATACATGTTACTGTCCACCACTAGACATGTTACTGTCCACCACTATACATGTTACTGTCCACCACTATACATGTTACTGTCCCCCACTAGACATGTCACTGTCCACCACTAGACATGTTACTGTCCACCACTAGACATGTTACTTTCCACCACTAGACATGTTACTGTCCACCACTATACATGTTACTGTCCACCACTAGACATGTTACTGTCCACCACTAGACATGTTACTGTCCACCACTAGACATGTTACTGTCCACCACTAGACATGTTACTGTCCACCACTAGACATGTTACTGTCCACCACTAGACATGGTACTGTCCACCACTACACATGTTACTGTCCACCACTAGACATGTTACTGTCCACCACTAGACATGTTACTGTCCACCACTAGACATGTTACTGTCCACCACTAGACATGTTACTGTCCACCACTACACATGTTACTGTCCACCACTAGACATGTTACTGTCCACCACTATACATGTTACTGTCCACCACTAGACATGTTACTGTCCACCACTATACATGTTACTGTCCACCACTAGACTATACATGTTACTGTCCACCACTAGACATGTTACTGTCCACCACTAGACTATACATGTTACTGTCCACCACTAGACATGTTACTGTCCACCACTATACATGTTACTGTCCACCACTATACATGTTACTGTCCACCACAAGACATGTCACTGTCCACCACAAGACATGTCACTGTCCACCACTAGACATGTTACTGTCCACCACTATACATGTTACTGTCCACCACTATACATGTTACTGTCCACCACTATACATGTTACTGTCCACCACTAGACATGTTACTGTCCACCACTAGACATGTTACTGTCCACCACTATACATGTTACTGTCCACCACTATACATGTTACTGTCCACCACTATACATGTTACTGTCCACCACTAGACATGTTACTGTCCACCACTATACATGTTACTGTCCACCACTAGACATGTTACTGTCCACCACTAGACATGTTACTGTCCACCACTATACATGTTACTGTCCACCACTAGACATGTTACTGTCCACCACTATACATGTTACTGTCCACCACTAGACATGTTACTGTCCACCACTAGACATGTTACTGTCCACCACTAGACATGTTACTGTCCACCACTAGACATGTTACTCTCCACCACTATACATGTTACTGTCCACCACTAGACATGTTACTGTCCACCACTAGACATGTTACTGTCCACCACTAGACATGTTACTGTCCACTATTAGACATGTTACTGTCCACCACTATACATGTTACTGTCCACCACTAGACATGTTACTGTCCACCACTAGACATGTTACTGTCCACCACTATACATGTTACTGTCCACCACTAGACATGTTACTGTCCACCACTAGACTATACATGTTACTGTCCACCACTAGACATGTTACTGTCCACCACTATACATGTTACTGCCCACCACTATACATGTTACTGTCCACCACTAGACATGTTACTGTCCACCACTATACATGTTACTGTCCACCACTATACATGTTACTGTCCACCACTAGACTATACATGTTACTGCCGACCACTATACATGTTACTGTCCACCACTAGACATGTTACTGTCCACCACTATACATGTTACTGCCCACCACTATACATGTTACTGTCCACCACTAGACATGTTACTGTCCACCACTAGACATGTTACTGTCCACCACTAGACATGTTACTGTCCACCACTAGACATGTTACTATCCACCACTATACATGTTACTGTCCACCACTATACATGTTACTGTCCACCACTAGACATGTTACTGTCCACCACTAGACATGTTACTGTCCACCACTATACATGTTACTGTCCACCACTAGACATGTTACTGTCCACCACTAGACATGTTACTGTCCACCACTAGACATGTTACTGTCCAACACTATACATGATACTGTCCACCACTAGACATGTTACTGTCCACCACTAGACATGTTACTGTCCACCACTATACATGATACTGTCCACCACTAGACATGTTACTGTCCACCACTAGACATGTTACTGTCCACCACTAGACATGTTACTGTCCACCACTAGACATGTTACTGTCCACCACTAGACATGTTACTGTCCACCACTAGACATGTTATTGTCCACCACTAGACATGTTACTGTCCACCACTAGACATGTTACTGTCCACCACTAGACATGTTACTGTCCACCACTAGACATGTTACTGTCCACCACTAGACATGTTACTGTCCACCACTAGACATGTTACTGTCCACCACTAGACATGTTACTGTCCACCACTAGACATGTTACTGTCCACCACTAGACATGTTACTGTCCACCACTGGACATGTTACTGTCCACCACTAGACTATACATGTTACTGTCCACCACTATACATGTTACTGTCCACCACTAGACATGTTACTGTCCACCACTAGACTATACATGTTACTGTCCACCACTAGACATGTTACTGTCCACCACTAGACATGTTACTGTCCACCACTAGACATGTTATTGTCCACCACTAGACATGTTACTGTCCACCACTAGACATGTTACTGTCCACCACTATACATGTTACTGTCCACCACTATGTATGTTACTGTCCACCACTAGACATGTTACTGTCCACCACTAGACATGTTACTGTCCACCACTAGACATGTTACTGTCCACCACTAGACATGTTACTGTCCACCACTAGACATGTTACTGTCCACCACTAGACATGTTACTGTCCACCACTAGACATGTTACTGTCCACCACTGGACATGTTACTGTCCACCACTAGACTATACATGTTACTGTCCACCACTATACATGTTACTGTCCACCACTAGACATGTTACTGTCCACCACTAGACATGTTACTGTCCACCACTAGACATGTTACTGTCCACCACTATACATGTTACTGCCCACCACTATACATGTTACTGTCCACCACTAGACATGTTACTGTCCACCACTATACATGTTACTGTCCACCACTATACATGTTACTGTCCACCACTAGACTATACATGTTACTGCCCACCACTATACATGTTACTGTCCACCACTAGACATGTTACTGTCCACCACTATACATGTTACTGCCCACCACTATACATGTTACTGTCCACCACTAGACATGTTACTGTCCACCACTAGACATGTTACTGTCCACCACTAGACATGTTACTGTCCACCACTAGACATGTTACTATCCACCACTATACATGTTACTGTCCACCACTATACATGTTACTGTCCACCACTAGACATGTTACTGTCCACCACTAGACATGTTACTGTCCACCACTATACATGTTACTGTCCACCACTAGACATGTTACTGTCCACCACTAGACATGTTACTGTCCACCACTAGACATGTTACTGTCCAACACTATACATGATACTGTCCACCACTAGACATGTTACTGTCCACCACTAGACATGTTATTGTCCACCACTAGACATGTTACTGTCCACCACTAGACATGTTACTGTCCACCACTAGACATGTTACTGTCCACCACTAGACATGTTACTGTCCACCACTAGACATGTTACTGTCCACCACTAGACATGTTACTGTCCACCACTAGACATGTTACTGTCCACCACTAGACATGTTACTGTCCACCACTAGACATGTTACTGTCCACCACTGGACATGTTACTGTCCACCACTAGACTATACATGTTACTGTCCACCACTATACATGTTACTGTCCACCACTAGACATGTTACTGTCCACCACTAGAATATACATGTTACTGTCCACCACTAGACATGTTACTGTCCACCACTAGACATGTTACTGTCCACCACTAGACATGTTATTGTCCACCACTAGACATGTTACTGTCCACCACTAGACATGTTACTGTCCACCACTAGACATGTTACTGTCCACCACTAGACATGTTACTGTCCACCACTAGACATGTTACTGTCCACCACTAGACATGTTACTGTCCACCACTAGACATGTTACTGTCCACCACTAGACATGTTACTGTCCACCACTAGACATGTTACTGTCCACCACTAGACATGTTACTGTCCACCACTAGACATGTTACTGTCCACCACTGGACATGTTACTGTCCACCACTAGACTATACATGTTACTGTCCACCACTATACATGTTACTGTCCACCACTAGACATGTTACTGTCCACCACTAGACTATACATGTTACTGTCCACCACTAGACATGTTACTGTCCACCACTAGACATGTTACTGTCCACCACTAGACATGTTATTGTCCACCACTAGACATGTTACTGTCCACCACTAGACATGTTACTGTCCACCACTAGACATGTTACTGTCCACCACTAGACATGTTACTGTCCACCACTAGACATGTTACTGTCCACCACTAGACATGTTACTGTCCACCACTAGACATGTTACTGTCCACCACTAGACATGTTACTGTCCACCACTAGACATGTTACTGTCCACCACTGGACATGTTACTGTCCACCACTAGACTATACATGTTACTGTCCACCACTATACATGTTACTGTCCACCACTAGACATGTTACTGTCCACCACTAGACTATACATGTTACTGTCCACCACTAGACATGTTACTGTCCACCACTATACATGTTACTGCCCACCACTATACATGTTACTGTCCACCACTAGACATGTTATTGTCCACCACTATACATGTTACTGTCCACCACTATACATGTTACTGTCCACCACTAGACTATACATGTTACTGCCCACCACTATACATGTTACTGTCCACCACTAGACATGTTACTGTCCACCACTATACATGTTACTGCCCACCACTATACATGTTACTGTCCACCACTAGACATGTTACTGTCCACCACTAGACATGTTACTGTCCACCACTAGACATGTTACTGTCCACCACTAGACATGTTACTATCCACCACTATACATGTTACTGTCCACCACTATACATGTTACTGTCCACCACTAGACATGTTACTGTCCACCACTAGACATGTTACTGTCCACCACTATACATGTTACTGTCCACCACTAGACATGTTACTGTCCACCACTAGACATGTTACTGTCCACCACTAGACATGTTACTGTCCAACACTATACATGATACTGTCCACCACTAGACATGTTACTGTCCACCACTAGACATGTTATTGTCCACCACTAGACATGTTACTGTCCACCACTAGACATGTTACTGTCCACCACTAGACATGTTACTGTCCACCACTAGACATGTTACTGTCCACCACTAGACATGTTACTGTCCACCACTAGACATGTTACTGTCCACCACTAGACATGTTACTGTCCACCACTAGACATGTTACTGTCCACCACTAGACATGTTACTGTCCACCACTGGACATGTTACTGTCCACCACTAGACTATACATGTTACTGTCCACCACTATACATGTTACTGTCCACCACTAGACATGTTACTGTCCACCACTAGACTATACATGTTACTGTCCACCACTAGACATGTTACTGTCCACCACTAGACATGTTACTGTCCACCACTAGACATGTTATTGTCCACCACTAGACATGTTACTGTCCACCACTAGACATGTTACTGTCCACCACTAGACATGTTACTGTCCACCACTAGACATGTTACTGTCCACCACTAGACATGTTACTGTCCACCACTAGACATGTTACTGTCCACCACTAGACATGTTACTGTCCACCACTAGACATGTTACTGTCCACCACTAGACATGTTACTGTCCACCACTGGACATGTTACTGTCCACCACTAGACTATACATGTTACTGTCCACCACTATACATGTTACTGTCCACCACTAGACATGTTACTGTCCACCACTAGACTATACATGTTACTGTCCACCACTAGACATGTTACTGTCCACCACTATACATGTTACTGCCCACCACTATACATGTTACTGTCCACCACTAGACATGTTACTGTCCACCACTATACATGTTACTGTCCACCACTATACATGTTACTGTCCACCACTAGACTATACATGTTACTGCCCACCACTATACATGTTACTGTCCACCACTAGACATGTTACTGTCCACCACTATACATGTTACTGCCCACCACTATACATGTTACTGTCCACCACTAGACATGTTACTGTCCACCACTAGACATGTTACTGTCCACCACTAGACATGTTACTGTCCACCACTAGACATGTTACTATCCACCACTATACATGTTACTGTCCACCACTATACATGTTACTGTCCACCACTAGACATGTTACTGTCCACCACTAGACATGTTACTGTCCACCACTATACATGTTACTGTCCACCACTAGACATGTTACTGTCCACCACTAGACATGTTACTGTCCACCACTAGACATGTTACTGTCCAACACTATACATGATACTGTCCACCACTAGACATGTTACTGTCCACCACTAGACATGTTACTGTCCACCACTATACATGATACTGTCCACCACTAGACATGTTACTGTCCACCACTAGACATGTTACTGTCCACCACTAGACATGTTACTGTCCACCACTAGACATGTTACTGTCCACCACTAGACATGTTATTGTCCACCACTAGACATGTTACTGTCCACCACTAGACATGTTACTGTCCACCACTAGACATGTTACTGTCCACCACTAGACATGTTACTGTCCACCACTAGACATGTTACTGTCCACCACTAGACATGTTACTGTCCACCACTAGACATGTTACTGTCCACCACTAGACATGTTACTGTCCACCACTAGACATGTTACTGTCCACCACTGGACATGTTACTGTCCACCACTAGACTATACATGTTACTGTCCACCACTAGACTAGACATGTTACTGTCCACCACTAGACATGTTACTGTCCACCACTAGACATGTTACTGTCCACCACTAGACATGTTACTGTCCACCACTAGACATGTTACTGTCCACCACTAGACATGTTACTGTCCACCACTAGACATGTTACTGTCCACCACTAGACATGTTACTGTCCACCACTAGACATGTTACTGTCCACCACTAGACATGTTACTGTCCACCACTAGACATGTTACTGTCCACCACTAGACATGTTACTATCCACCACTAGACATGTTACTGTCCACCACTAGACATGTTACTGTCCACCACTAGACATGTTACTGTCCACCACTAGACATGTTACTGTCCACCACTAGACATGTTACTGTCCACCACTAGACATGTTACTGTCCACCACTATACATGTTTCTGTCCACCACTAGACATGTTACTGTCCACCACTAGACATGTTACTGTCCACCACTAGACATGTTACTGTCCACCACTATACATGTTACTGTCCACCACTAGACATGTTACTGTCCACCACTAGACATGTTACTGTCCACTACTAGACTAGACATGTTTCTGTCCACCACTAGACATGTTACTGTCCACCACTAGACATGTTACTGTCCACCACTAGACATGTTACTGTCCACCACTAGACATGTTACTGTCCACCACTAGACATGTTACTGTCCACCACTATACATGTTACTGTCCACCACTAGACATGTTACTGTCCACCACTAGACATGTTACTGTCCACCACTAGACATGTTACTATCCACCACTATACATGTTACTGTCCACCACTATACATGTTACTGTCCACCACTAGACATGTTACTGTCCACCACTAGACATGTTACTGTCCACCACTATACATGATACTGTCCACCACTAGACATGTTACTGTCCACCACTAGACATGTTACTGTCCACCACTAGACATGTTTCTGTCCACCACTAGACATGTTACTGTCCACCACTAGACATGTTACTGTCCACCACTAGACATGTTACTGTCCACCACTATACATGTTACTGTCCACCACTAGACATGTTACTGTCCACCACTAGACATGTTACTGTCCACCACTAGACATGTTACTGTCCACCACTAGACATGTTACTGTCCACCACTAGACATGTTACTATCCACCACTAGACATGTTACTGTCCAGCACTAGACATGTTACTGTCCACCACTAGACATGTTACTGTCCACCACTAGACATGTTACTGTCCACCACTAGACATGTTACTGTCCACCACTAGACATGTTACTGTCCACCACTATACATGTTTCTGTCCACCACTAGACATGTTACTGTCCACCACTAGACATGTTACTGTCCACCACTAGACATGTTACTGTCCACCACTAGACATGTTACTGTCCACCACTAGACATGTTACTGTCCACCACTATACATGTTACTGTCCACCACTAGACATGTTACTGTCCACCACTAGACATGTTACTGTCCACTACTAGACTAGACATGTTTCTGTCCACCACTAGACATGTTACTGTCCACCACTAGACATGTTACTGTCCACGACTAGACATGTTACTGTCCACCACTAGACATGTTACTGTTCACCACTAGACATGTTACTGTCCACCACTATACATGTTACTGTCCACCACTAGACATGTTACTGTCCACCACTAGACATGTTACTGTCCACCACTAGACATGTTACTGTCCACCACTAGACATGTTACTATCCACCACTATACATGTTACTGTCCACCACTATACATGTTACTGTCCACCACTAGACATGTTACTGTCCACCACTAGACATGTTACTGTCCACCACTATACATGATACTGTCCACCACTAGACATGTTACTGTCCACCACTAGACATGTTACTGTCCACCACTAGACATGTTTCTGTCCACCACTAGACATGTTACTGTCCACCACTAGACATGTTACTGTCCACCACTAGACATGTTACTGTCCACCACTAGACATGTTACTGTCCACCACTAGACATGTTACTGTCCACCACTAGACATGTTACTGTCCACCACTAAACATGTTACTGTCCACCACTAGACATGTTACTGTCCACCACTATACATGTTACTGTCCACCACTAGACATGTTACTGTCCACCACTAGACATGTTACTGTCCACCACTAGACATGTTACTGTCCACCACTAGACATGTTACTGTCCACCACTAGACATGTTACTGTCCACCACTAAACATGTTACTGTCCACCACTAGACATGTTACTGTCCACCACTATACATGTTACTGTCCACCACTATACATGATACTGTCCACCACTAGACATGTTACTGTCCACCACTAGACATGTTACTGTCCACCACTATACATGATACTGTCCACCACTAGACATGTTACTGTCCACCACTAGACATGTTACTGTCCACCACTAGACATGTTACTGTCCACCACTAGACATGTTACTGTCCACCACTAGACATGTTACTGTCCACCATTAGACATGTTACTGTCCACCACTAGACATGTTACTGTCCACCACTAGACATGTTACTGTCCACCACTAGACATGTTACTGTTCACCACTAGACATGTTACTGTCCACCACTAGACATGTTACTGTCCACCACTAGACATGTTACTGTCCACCACTAGACATGTTACTGTCCACCACTAGACATGTTACTGTCCACCACTAGACATGTTACTGTCCACCACTATACATGTTACTGTCCACCACTAGACATGTTACTGTCCACCACTAGACATGTTACTGTCCACCACTAGACATGTTACTATCCACCACTATACATGTTACTGTCCACCACTATACATGTTACTGTCCACCACTAGACATGTTACTGTCCACCACTAGACATGTTACTGTCCACCACTATACATGTTACTGTCCACCACTAGACATGTTACTGTCCACCACTAGACATGTTACTGTCCACCACTAGACATGTTACTGTCCACCACTATACATGATACTGTCCACCACTAGACATGTTACTGTCCACCACTAGACATGTTACTGTCCACCACTATACATGATACTGTCCACCACTAGACATGTTACTGTCCACCACTAGACATGTTACTGTCCACCACTAGACATGTTACTGTCCACCACTAGACATGTTACTGTCCACCACTAGACATGTTACTGTCCACCACTAGACATGTTATTGTCCACCACTAGACATGTTACTGTCCACCACTAGACATGTTACTGTCCACCACTAGACATGTTACTGTCCACCACTAGACATGTTACTGTCCACCACTAGACATGTTACTGTCCACCACTAGACATGTTACTGTCCACCACTAGACATGTTACTGTCCACCACTAGACATGTTACTGTCCACCACTAGACATGTTACTGTCCACCACTGGACATGTTACTGTCCACCACTAGACTATACATGTTACTGTCCACCACTAGACTAGACATGTTACTGTCCACCACTAGACATGTTACTATCCACCACTATACATGTTACTGTCCACCACTATACATGTTACTGTCCACCACTAGACATGTTACTGTCCACCACTAGACATGTTACTGTCCACCACTATACATGTTACTGTCCACCACTAGACATGTTACTGTCCACCACTAGACATGTTACTGTCCACCACTAGACATGTTACTGTCCACCACTATACATGATACTGTCCACCACTAGACATGTTACTGTCCACCACTAGACATGTTACTGTCCACCACTATACATGATACTGTCCACCACTAGACATGTTACTGTCCACCACTAGACATGTTACTGTCCACCACTAGACATGTTACTGTCCACCACTAGACATGTTACTGTCCACCACTAGACATGTTACTGTCCACCACTAGACATGTTATTGTCCACCACTAGACATGTTACTGTCCACCACTAGACATGTTACTGTCCACCACTAGACATGTTACTGTCCACCACTAGACATGTTACTGTCCACCACTAGACATGTTACTGTCCACCACTAGACATGTTACTGTCCACCACTAGACATGTTACTGTCCACCACTAGACATGTTACTGTCCACCACTAGACATGTTACTGTCCACCACTGGACATGTTACTGTCCACCACTAGACTATACATGTTACTGTCCACCACTAGACTAGACATGTTACTGTCCACCACTAGACATGTTACTGTCCACCACTAGACATGTTACTGTCCACCACTAGACATGTTACTGTCCACCACTAGACATGTTACTGTCCACCACTAGACATGTTACTGTCCACCACTAGACATGTTACTGTCCACCACTAGACATGTTACTGTCCACCACTAGACATGTTACTGTCCACCACTAGACATGTTACTGTCCACCACTAGACATGTTACTATCCACCACTAGACATGTTACTGTCCACCACTAGACATGTTACTGTCCACCACTAGACATGTTACTGTCCACCACTAGACATGTTACTGTCCACCACTAGACATGTTACTGTCCACCACTAGACATGTTACTGTCCACCACTATACATGTTTCTGTCCACCACTAGACATGTTACTGTCCACCACTAGACATGTTACTGTCCACCACTAGACATGTTACTGTCCACCACTAGACATGTTACTGTCCACCACTAGACATGTTACTGTCCACCACTAGACATGTTACTGTCCACCACTATACATGTTTCTGTCCACCACTAGACATGTTACTGTCCACCACTAGACATGTTACTGTCCACCACTAGACATGTTACTGTCCACCACTAGACATGTTACTGTCCACCACTAGACATGTTACTGTCCACCACTATACATGTTACTCTCCACCACTAGACATGTTACTGTCCACCACTAGACATGTTACTGTCCACTACTAGACTAGACATGTTTCTGTCCACCACTAGACATGTTACTGTCCACCACTAGACATGTTACTGTCCACGACTAGACATGTTACTGTCCACCACTAGACATGTTACTGTCCACCACTAGACATGTTACTGTCCACCACTATACATGTTACTGTCCACCACTAGACATGTTACTGTCCACCACTAGACATGTTACTGTCCACCACTTGACATGTTACTGTCCACCACTAGACATGTTACTATCCACCACTATACATGTTACTGTCCACCACTATACATGTTACTGTCCACCACTAGACATGTTACTGTCCACCACTAGACATGTTACTGTCCACCACTATACATGATACTGTCCACCACTAGACATGTTACTGTCCACCACTAGACATGTTACTGTCCACCACTAGACATGTTTCTGTCCACCACTAGACATGTTACTGTCCACCACTAGACATGTTACTGTCCACCACTAGACATGTTACTGTCCACCACTAGACATGTTACTGTCCACCACTAGACATGTTACTGTCCACCACTAGACATGTTACTGTCCACCACTAGACATGTTTCTGTCCACCACTAGACATGGTACTGTCCACCACTAGACATGTTACTGTCCACCACTATACATGTTACTGTCCACCACTAGACATGTTACTGTCCACCACTATACATGTTACTGTCCACCACTAGACTATACATGTTACTGTCCACCACTATACATGTTACTGTCCACCACTATACATGTTACTGTCCACCACTATACATGTTACTGTCCACCACTATACATGTTACTGTCCACCACTATACATGTTACTGTCCACCACTAGACATGTTACTGTCCACCACTATACATGTTACTGTCCACCACTAGACATGTTACTGTCCACCACTATACATGTTACTGTCCACCACTATACATGTTACTGTCCACCACTAGACATGTTACTGTCCACCACTAGACATGTTACTGTCCACCACTAGACATGTTACTGTCCACCACTAGACATGTTACTGTCCACCACTAGAGTATTCATGTTACTGTCCACCACTATACATGTTACTGTCCACCACTAGACATGTTACTGTCCACCACTAGACATGTTACTGTCCACCACTATACATGTTACTGTCCACCACTATGTATGTTACTGTCAACCACTAGACATGTTACTGTCCACCACTAGACATGTTACTGTCCACCACTAGACATGTTACTGTCCACCACTAGACATGTTACTGTCCACCACTAGACATGTTACTGTCCACCACTAGACATGTTACTGTCCACCACTATACATGTTACTGTCCACCACTAGACATGTTACTGTCCACCACTAGACATGTTACTGTCCACCACTAGACATGTTACTGTCCACCACTAGACATGTTACTGTCCACCACTAGACATGTTACTGTCCACCACTATACATGTTACTGTCCACCACTATGTATGTTACTGTCAACCACTAGACATGTTACTGTCCACCACTAGACATGTTACTGTCAACCACTAGACATGTTACTGTCCACCACTAGACATGTTACTGTCCACCACTAGACATGTTACTGTCCACCACTAGACATGTTACTGTCCACCACTAGACATGTTACTGTCCACCACTAGACATGTTACTGTCCACCACTAGACATGTTACTGTCCACCACTAGACATGTTACTGTCCACCACTAGACATGTTACTGTCCACCACTATACATGTTACTGTCCACCACTATGTATGTTACTGTCAACCACTAGACATGTTACTGTCCACCACTATACATGTTACTGTCCACCACTATACATGTTACTGTCCACCACTAGACATGTTACTGTCCACCACTAGACATGTTTCTGTCCACCACTAGACATGTTTCTGTCCACCACTAGACATGTTACTGTCCACCACTAGACATGTTACTGTCCACCACTAGACATGTTACTGTCCACCACTAGACATGTTACTGTCCACCACTAGACATGTTACTGTCCACCACTAGACATGTTACTGTCCACCACTAGACATGTTACTGTCCACCACTAGACATGTTACTATCCACCACTAGACTATACATGTTACTATCCACCACTAGACATGTTACTGTCCACCACTATACATGATACTGTCCACCACTAGACATGTTACTGTCCACCACTAGACATGTTTCTGTCCACCACTAGACATGTTACTGTCCACCACTAGACATGTTACTGTCCACCACTAGACATGTTACTGTCCACCACTAGACATGTTACTGTTCACCACTAGACATGTTACTGTCCACCACTATACATGTTACTGTCCACCACTAGACATGTTACTGTCCACCACTAGACATGTTACTGTCCACCACTAGACATGTTACTGTCCACCACTAGACATGTTTCTGTCCACCACTAGACATGTTACTGTCCACCACTAGACATGTTACTATCCACCACTAGACATGTTACTGTCCACCACTAGACATGTTACTGTCCACCACTAGACATGTTACTATCCACCACTAGACTATACATGTTACTATCCACCACTAGACATGTTACTGTCCACCACTATACATGTTACTGTCCACCACTAGACATGTTTCTGTCCACCACTAGACATGTTACTGTCCACCACTAGACATGTTACTGTCCACCACTAGACATGTTACTGTCCACCACTAGACATGTTACTGTCCACCACTAGACATGTTACTGTCCACCACTAGACATGTTACTGTCCACCACTATGTATGTTACTGTCCACCACTAGACATGTTACTGTCCACCACTAGACATGTTACTGTCCACCACTAGACATGTTACTGTCCACCACTAGACATGTTACTGTCCACCACTAGACATGTTACTGTCCACCACTAGACATGTTACTGTCCACCACTAGACATGTTACTGTCCACCACTAGACATGTTACTGTCCACCACTATACATGATACTGTCCACCACTAGACATATTAATGTCCACCACTAGACATGTTACTGTCCACCACTATACATGATACTGTCCACCACTAGACATGTTACTGTCCACCACTAGACATGTTACTGTCCACCACTAGACATGTTACTGTCCACCACTAGACATGTTACTGTCCACCACTAGACATGTTACTGTCCACCACTAGACATGTTACTGTCCACCACTAGACATGTTACTGTCCACCACTAGACATGTTACTGTCCACCACTAGACATGTTACTGTCCACCACTAAACATGTTACTGTCCACCACTAGACATGTTACTATCCACCACTAGACATGTTACTGTCCACCACTAGACATGTTACTGTCCACCACTAGACATGTTACTATCCACCACTAGACATGTTACTGTCCACCACTAGACATGTTACTGTCCACCACTAGACATGTTACTGTCCACCACTATACATGTTACTGTCCACCACTAGACATGTTACTGTCCACCACTATACATGTTACTGTCCACCACTAGACATGTTACTGTCCACCACTAGACATGTCACTGTCCACTACTAGACTAGACATGTTTCTGTCCACCACTAGACATGTTACTGTCCACCACTAGACATGTTACTGTCCACCACTAGACATGTTACTGTCCACCACTAGACATGTTACTGTCCACCACTAGACATGTTACTTTCCACCACTAGACATGTTACTGTCCACCACTATACATGTTTCTGTCCACCACTAGACATGTTACTGTCCACCACTAGACATGTTACTGTCCACCACTAGACATGTTACTGTCCACCACTAGACATGTTACTGTCCACCACTAGACATGTTACTGTCCACCACTATACATGTTACTGTCCACCACTATACATGTTACTGTCCACCACTAGACATGTTACTGTCCACTACTAGACTAGACATGTTTCTGTCCACCACTAGACATGTTACTGTCCACCACTAGACATGTTACTGTCCACCACTAGACATGTTACTGTCCACCACTAGACATGTTACTGTCCACCACTAGACATGTTACTGTCCACCACTAGACATGTTACTGTCCACCACTAGACATGTTACTGTCCACCACTATACATGTTACTGTCCACCACTAGACATGTTACTGTCCACCACAAGACATGTTACTGTCCACCACTATACATGTTACAGTCCACCACTAGACATGTTACTGTCCACCACTAGACATGTTACTGTCCACCACTAGACATGTTACTGTCCACCACTAGACATGTTACTGTCCACCACTAGACATGTTACTGTTCACCACTAGACATGTTACTGTCCACCACTAGACATGTTACTGTCCACCACTAGAGTATACATGTTACTGTCCACCACTAGACATGTTACTGTCCACCACTAGACATGTTACTGTCCACCACTAGACATGTTACTGTCCACCACTAGACATGTTACTGTCCACCACTAGAGTATACATGTTACTGTCCACCACTATACATGTTACTGTCCACCACTAGACATGTTACTGTCCACCACTAGACATGTTACTGTCCACCACTATACATGTTACTGTCCACCACTATGTATGTTACTGTCCACCACTAGACATGTTACTGTCCACCACTAGACATGTTACTGTCCACCACTAGACATGTTACTGTCCACCACTAGACATGTTTCTGTCCACCACTATACATGTTACTGTCCACCACTAGACATGTTACTGTCCACCACTATACATGTTACTGTCCACCACTATGTATGTTACTGTCCACCACTAGACATGTTACTGTCCACCACTAGACATGTTACTGTCCACCACTAGACATGTTACTGTCCACCACTAGACATGTTTCTGTCCACCACTAGGCATGTTTCTGTCCACCACTAGACATGTTACTGTCCACCACTAGACATGTTACTGTCCACCACTATACATGTTACTGTCCACCACTAGACATGTTACTGTCCACCACTAGACATGTTACTGTCCACCACTAGACATGTTACTGTCCACCACTATACATTTTACTGTCCACCACTAGACATTTTACTATCCACCACTAGACATGTTACTGTCCACCACTATACATGTTACTGTCCACCACTAGACATGTTACTGTCCACCACTAGACTATACATGTTACTGTCCACCACTATACATGTTACTGTCCACCACTAGGCATGTTTCTGTCCACCACTATACATGTTACTGTCCACCACTAGACATGTTACTGTCCACCACTAGACATGTTACTGTCCACCACTAGACATGTTACTGTCCACCACTAGACATGTTACTGTCCACCACTAGACATGTTACTGTCCACCACTAGACATGTTACTTTCCACCACTAGACATGTTACTGTCCACCACTAGACATGTTTCTGTCCACCACTAGACATGTTACTGTCCACCACTAGACATGTTACTGTCCACCACTAGACATGTTACTGTCCACCACTAGACATGTTACTGTCCACCACTAGACATGTTACTGTCCACCACTAGACATGTTACTGTCCACCACTAGACATGTTACTGTCCACCACTATACATGTTACTGTCCACCACTAGACATGTTACTGTCCACCACTAGACATGTTACTGTCCACTACTAGACTAGACATGTTTCTGTCCACCACTAGACATGTTACTGTCCACCACTAGACATGTTACTGTCCACCACTAGACATGTTACTGTCCACCACTAGACATGTTACTGTCCACCACTAGACATGTTACTGTCCACCACTAGACATGTTACTGTCCACCACTAGACATGTTACTGTCCACCACTAGACATGTTACTGTCCACCACTATACATGTTACTGTCCACCACTAGACATGTTACTGTCCACCACAAGACATGTTACTGTCCACCACTATACATGTTACAGTCCACCACTAGACATGTTACTGTCCACCACTAGACATGTTACTGTCAACCACTAGACATGTTACTGTCCACCACTAGACATGTTACTGTCCACCACTAGACATGTTACTGTCCACCACTAGACATGTTACTGTCCACCACTAGACATGTTACTGTTCACCACTAGACATGTTACTGTCCACCACTAGACATGTTACTGTCCACCACTATACATGTTACTGTCCACCACTAGACATGTTACTGTCCACCACTAGACATGTTACTGTCCACCACTAGAGTATACATGTTACTGTCCACCACTAGACATGTTACTGTCCACCACTAGACATGTTACTGTCCACCACTAGACATGTTACTGTCCACCACTAGACATGTTACTGTCCACCACTAGAGTATACATGTTACTGTCCACCACTATACATGTTACTGTCCACCACTAGACATGTTACTGTCCACCACTAGACATGTTACTGTCCACCACTATACATGTTACTGTCCACCACTATGTATGTTACTGTCCACCACTAGACATGTTACTGTCCACCACTAGACATGTTACTGTCCACCACTAGACATGTTACTGTCCACCACTAGACATGTTACTGTCCACCACTAGACATGTTACTGTCCACCACTATACATGTTACTGTCCACCACTAGACATGTTACTGTCCACCACTAGACATGTTACTGTCCACCACTAGACATGTTACTGTCCACCACTAGACATGTTTCTGTCCACCACTAGGCATGTTTCTGTCCACCACTAGACATGTTACTGTCCACCACTAGACATGTTACTGTCCACCACTATACATGTTACTGTCCACCACTAGACATGTTACTGTCCACCACTAGACATGTTACTGTCCACCACTAGACATGTTACTGTCCACCACTATACATTTTACTGTCCACCACTAGACATTTTACTATCCACCACTAGACATGTTACTGTCCACCACTATACATGTTACTGTCCACCACTAGACATGTTACTGTCCACCACTAGACTATACATGTTACTGTCCACCACTATACATGTTACTGTCCACCACTAGGCATGTTTCTGTCCACCACTAGACATGTTACTGTCCACCACTAGACATGTTACTGTCCACCACTAGACATGTTACTGTCCACCACTAGACATGTTACTGTCCACCACTAGACATGTTACTGTCCACCACTATACATGTTACTGTCCACCACTAGACATGTTTCTGTCCACCACTATACATGTTACTGTCCACCACTAGACATGTTACTGTCCACCACTAGACATGTTACTGTCCACCACTAGACATGTTACTGTCCACCACTAGACATGTTACTGTCCACCACTAGACATGTTACTGTCCACCACTATACATGTTACTGTCCACCACTATACATGTTACTGTCCACCACTAGACATGTTACTGTCCACCACTAGACATGTTACTGTCCACCACTAGACTATACATGTTACTGTCCACCACTAGACATGTTACTGTCCACCACTAGACATGTTACTATCCACCACTAGACATGTTACTGTCCAACACTATACATGTTACTGTCCACCACTATACATGTTACTGTCCACCACTAGACATGTTACTGTCCACCACTAGACATGTTACTGTCCACCACTAGACATGTTACTGTCCACCACTAGACATGTTACTGTTCACCACTAGACATGTTACTGTCCACCACTAGACATGTTACTGTCCACCACTAGACATGTTACTGTCCACCACTAGACATGTTACTGTCCACCACTAAACATGTTACTGTCCACCACTAGACATGTTACTGTCCACCACTAGACATGTTACTGTCCACCACTAGACATGTTACTGTCCACCACTAGACATGTTACTGTCCACCACTAGACATGTTACTGTCCACCACTATACATGTTACTGTCCACCACTAGACATGTTACTGTCCACCACAAGACATGTTACTGTCCACCACTATACATGTTACAGTCCACCACTAGACATGTTACTGTCCACCACTAGACATGTTACTGTCCACCACTAGACATGTTACTGTCCACCACTAGACATGTTACTGTCCACCACTAGACATGTTACTGTCCACGACTAGACATGTTACTGTCCACCACTATACATGATACTTTCCACCACTAGACATGTTACTGTCCACCACTAGACATGTTACTGTCCACCACTAGACTAGACATGTTACTGTCCACCACTATACATGTTACTGTCCACCACTAGACATGTTACTGTCCACCACTAGACATGTTACTGTCCACCACTAGACATGTTACTGTCCACCACTAGACATGTTACTGTCCACCACTAGACATGTTACTGTCCACCACTAGACATGTTACTGTCCACCACTAGACATGTTACTGTCCACCACTAGACATGTTACTGTCCACCACTAGACATGTTACTGTCCACCACTATACATGTTACTGTCCACCACTATACATGTTACTGTCCACCACTAGACATGTTACTGTCCACCACTATACATGTTACTGTCCACCACTATACATGTTACTGTCCACCACTAGACATGTTACTGTCCACCACTAGACATGTTACTGTCCACCACTAGACATGTTACTGTCCACCACTAGACATGTTACTGTCCACCACTAGACATGTTACTTTCCACCACTATACATGATACTGTCCACCACTAGACATGTTACTGTCCACCACTAGACATGTTACTGTCCACCACTAGACATGTTACTGTCCACCACTAGACATGTTACTGTCCACCACTATACATGTTACTGTCCACCACTATACATGTTACTGTCCACCACTAGACATGTTACTGTCCACCACTAGACATGTTACTGTCCACCACTATACATGTTACTGTCCACCACTAGACATGTTACTGTCCACCACTATACATGTTACTGTCCACCACTAGACATGTTACTGTCCACCACTAGACATGTTACTGTCCACCACTATACATGTTACTGTCCACCACTAGACATGTTGCTGTCCACCACTATACATGTTACTGTCCACCACTAGACATGTTACTGTCCACCACTAGACATGTTACTGTCCACCACTATACATGTTACTGTCCACCACTAGACTAGACATGTTACTGTCCACCACTAGACATGTTACTGTCCACCACTAGACATGTTACTGTCCACCACTAGACTATACATGTTACTGTCCACCACTAGACATGTTACTGTCCACCACTAGACATGTTACTGTCCACCACTAGACATGTTACTGTCCACCACTAGACATGTTACTGTCCACCACTATACATGTTACTGTCCACCACTAGACATGTTACTGTCCACCACTAGACTAGACATGTTACTGTCCACCACTAGACATGTTACTGTCCACCACTATACATGTTACTGTCCACCACTATACATGTTACTGTCCACCACTATACATGTTACTGTCCACCACTATACATGTTACTGTCCACCACTATACATGTTACTGTCCACCACTAGACACGTTACTGTCCACCACTAGACATGTTACTGTCCACCACTAGACATGTTACTGTCCACCACTAGACATGTTACTGTCCACCACTAGACATGTTACTGTCCACCACTATACATGTTACTGTCCACCACTAGACATGTTACTGTCCACCACTAGACATGTTACTGTCCACTACTATACATGTTACTGTTCACCACTATACATGTTATTGTCCACCACTAGACATGTTACTGTCCACCACTATACATGTTACTGTCCACCACTATACATGTTGCTCTTGCTGCGGGTGATTCCCTGATCCACTTCTACGCAGGCGACACCATTCTGTATACACCTGGCCCTTCTTTGGACACTGTGTTAACTAACCTCCAAACGAGCTTCAATGCCATACAACACTCCTTCTGTGGCCTCCAACTGCTCATAAAAACGCTAGCAAAACCAAATGCATGCTTTTCAACTGTTCGCTGCCCGCACCCACCCGCCCGACTAACATCACTACTCTGGACGGTTCTGACCTAGAATACGTGGACAACTACAAATACCTAGATGTCTGGCTAGACTGTAAACTCTCCTTCTAGACTCATATCAAACATCTCCAATCCAAAATCAAATCTAGAATCGGCTTTCTATTTCGCAACAATGCATCCTTCACTCACGCCGCCTAACTTACCCTAGTAAAACTGACTATCCTACCGATCCTCGACTTCGGCGATGTCATCTACAAAATAGCTTTCAACACTCTACTCAGCAAATTGGATGCAGTTTATCACAGTGCCATCCGTTTTGTTACTAAAACACCTTATACCACCCACCACTGCGACCTGTATGCTCTAGTCGGCTGGCCCTCGCTACATATTCGTCGCCAGACCCACTGGCTCCAGGTCATCTATAAGTCTATGCTAGGTAAAGCCCCGCCTTATCTCAGCTCACTGGTCACAATAACAACACCCACCCATAGCACGCGCTCCAGCAGGTATATCTCACTGGTCATCCCCAAAGCCAACACTTCCTTTGGCCTCCTTTCCTTCCAGTTCTCTGCTGCCAGTGACTGAAACGAATTGCAAAAATCGCTGAAGCTGGAGACTTACATTTCCCTCACTAACTTTAAACATCAGCTATTTGAGCAGCTTACCGATCGCTGCAGCTGTACATAGTCCATCTGTAAATAGCCCACCCAATCTACCTACCTCATCCCCATATTGTTTTGATTTACTTTGCTGCTCTTTTGCACACCAGTATCACTACTTACACACCATCATCTGCTCATCATCAACTGCTCATCTATCACTCCAGTGTTAATCTGCTATATTGTAATTACTTTGCTACTATGGCCTACTTATTGCCTTACCTCCTTACCGCCATTTGCACACACTGTATCTAAACTTTCTTTTTTTTCTATTGTGTTATTGGCTGTACGCTTGTTTATTCCATTTGTAACTCTGTGTTGTTGTTTGTGTCGCACTGCTTTGCTTTATCTTGGCCAGGTCACAGTTGTAAATGAGAACTTGTTCTCAACTTGCTTACCTGGTTAAATAAAGGTGAAATAAAAATAATAAATAAATATATAGGAGAAAACTGAGGATTGATCAACAACTTGACAGAAGTGAAAATAAGGAAGCCTGTACATATTTAAAAAATCCAATACATGCATCCTGTTTGCAACAAGGCACTAAAGTAAAACTGCAAAAAATGTGACCAATGAACATTTTGTCCTGAATACAAAGTTTCAAAGTTGTGTTTGGGGTAAATCCAACACAACACGTAACTGAGTACCACTCTCCATATTTTCAAGCATAATGGTGGCTGCATCATGTTATGGGTATGCGTGTAACTAGGCAAGTCAGTTAGGAACAAATTCTTATTCACAATAACAGCCTACCCCGGCCAAACCCGGACGATGGTGGGCCAATTGTGCGCCACACTATAGAACTCCCAATCATGGCCAGATGTGATACAGCCTGGAATCAAACCAGGGACTGTAGTGATGCCTCTTGCACTGAGATGCAGTGCCTTAGACCGCTGCACCACTCGGGAGCAAGGACTGGGAAGTTTTTCAGAATAAAAAAGAAATCCAATTAAATCGAAGAACAGGTTAAATCCTAGAGGAAAACCTGGTTCAGTTTGCTTTCCAACAGACACTGGGAGATGAGTTCACCTTTCAGGAGAACAATAACCTATAACAAAAGACCAAATATATATATTGTTATTTAACCAGGTAAAGTTAACTGAGAACACATTCTCATTCACAGCAATAACCTGGGGAATAGTTACAGGGGAGAGGAGATGAATGCGCCAATTGTAAACTGGGGATGATGAGGTGACCGTGATGGTATGAGAGCCAGATTGGGAATCTAGCCAGAACACCAGAGTTAACACCCCTGCTCTTACGATAAGTGCCATGAGATCTTCTAGTGACCACAGAGAGTCAGGACACCCGTTTAACATCCCCCCTACACAGGACAAAGTCCCCAATCATTGCACTGGGATATGTTTTTAGACCAGTGGAATAGGTGCCTCCTACTGGCCCTCCAACACCACTTCCAGCAGCATCTGGTCTCCCATCCAGGGAGACCCTTTAACCCTTACCTTAACTTAAATTAATATACCTACCCTTTAACATTAATACATTATTAAATTAATATACCTACCCTTTACCATTAATACATTATTAAATTAATATATCTACCCTTTAACATTAATACATTATTAAATTAATATACCTACCCTTTAACCCTTACCTTAACTTAAATTAACATACCTACCCTTTAACCCTTACCTTAACTTAAATTAATGTACCTACCCTTTAACCCTTACCTTAACTTAAATTAATATACCTACCCTTTAACCCTTACCTTAACTTAAATAAATATACCTACCGTTTAACCCTTACCTTAACTTAAATTAATATACCTACCCTTTAACATTAATACAGGACCAACCCTCCTTAGTGTCAGAAGCAAGCCAGCAGTGGGATGCAGGGTGGTATTCTGCTGGCCTGTATATACTATACACGGGAGTTGTTTACCACGAAGACAGTGAATGTTCCTACAAACTATTGACTCAAGGGTGTGAATACTTAAGTAAATGTAATATTGCTGTTTTCACTTTGTCATTATGGGGTATTGTGTGTAGATGGGGGATAGAAGAATGTAATCCATTTTGAATTCAGGCTGTAACACAACAACATGTGGAATAAATCAAGGAGCATGAATACTTTCTGAGGGCCCTGTAGCTGTTTGTTGTTGATAGCAACTGGCTGACTCATTCAGAGCTAAAGTAACATTAGCAGGCTGGTAGGGCTAACATTAGCAGGCTGGTAGGGCTAACATTAGCAGGCTAGTAGGGCTAACATTAGCAGGCTGGTAGGGCTAACATTAGCAGGCTGGTAGGGCGAACATTAGCAGGATGGTAGGGCTAACATTAGCAGGCTAGTAGGGCTAACATTAGCAGGCTGGTAGGGTGAACATTAGCAGGCTAGTAGGGCTAACATTAGCAGGCTGGTAGGGCGAACATTAGCAGGCTGGTAGGGCTAACATTAGCAGGCTAGTAGGGCTAACATTAGCAGGCTGGTAGGGCGAACATTAGCAGGCTGGTAGGGCTAACATTAGCAGGCTGGTAGGGCTAACATTAGCAGGCTGGTAGGGCGAACATTAGCAGGCTGGTAGAGCTAACATTAGCAGGCTAGTAGGGCTAACATTAGCAGGCTGGTAGGGCTAACATTAGCAGGCTGGTAGGGCGAACATTAGCAGGCTGGTAGGGCTAACATTAGCAGGCTGGTAGGGCTAACATTAGCAGGCTGGTAGGGCGAACATTAGCAGGCTGGTAGAGCTAACATTAGCAGGCTAGTAGGGCTAACATTAGCAGGCTGGTAGGGCTAACATTAGCAGGCTGGTAGGGCGAACATTAGCAGGCTGGTAGGGCTAACATTAGCAGGCTAGTAGGGCTAACATTAGCAGGCTGGTAGGGCTAACATTAGCAGGCTAGTAGGGCTAACCTTAGCAGGCTAGTTTGCTAGCAACCTTGCAAGTTGATTTGTTACAATACATTCATAAAGTATTTGCTTGTAAGTCGGCTGAAAATGTAATCGAAACCAGTAGCCGTGAGTGCAAACGATTTGGTTTAATTTGAAGTTATACATTTGAAGTTATTCCAGCTGTAGTTTACATTATAGGGAAAAGGCCTGGCCTGCTGGGTCCTCCATATTACATCACACGTCGGAAAAACATTTTCCGACACTTCATAATTCTGATTGGTTTTATGTAAAAACTCAAAAAACAGAAACGTGAGGCGTAACTTTGTGTTGGGACTTTTCATTGTGTATAATAATGCAAATCCATATGTTACATGTGTTTACGTTTACGCTACCTACCCTTTAACCCTTACCTTAACTTAAATTAATTTACCTGCCCTTTAACCCTTACCTTAACTTAAATTAATATACCTATCCTTTAACATTAATACATTATTAAATTAATATATCTACCCTTTAACATTAATACATTATTAAATTAATATACCTACCCTTTACCATTAATACATTATTAAATTAATATATCTACCCTTTAACATTAATACATTATTAAATTAATATACCTACCCTTTAACCCTTACCTTAACTTAAATTAATATACCTACCCTTTAACATGAATACATAATTAAATTAATATACCTACCCTTTACCATGAATACATTATTAAATTAATATATCTACCCTTTAACATTAATACATTATTAAATGAATATACCTACCCTTTAACCCTTACCTTAACTTAAATTAACATACCTACCCTTTAACCCTTACCTTAACTTAAATTAATGTACCTACCCTTTAACCCTTACGTTAACTTAAATTAATGTACCTACCCTTTAACCCTTACCTTAAATTAATATACCTACCCTTTAACCCTTACCTTAAATTAATATACCTACCCTTTAACCCTTACCTTAACTTAAATTAACATACCTACCCTTTAACCCTTACCTTAACTTAAATTAATATACCTACCCTTTAACATTAATACATTATTAAATTAATATACCTACTCTTTAACCCTTACCTTAAATTAATATACCTACCCTTTAACCCTTACCTTAACTTAAATTAATATACCTACCCTTTAACCCTTACCTTAACTTAATATACCTACCCTTTAACCCTTACCTTAACTTAAATTAATATACCTACCATTTAACCCTTACCTTAACTTAAATTAATATACCTACCCTTTAACCCTGACCTTAACTTAAATTAATATACCTACCCTTTAACCCTTATCTTACCCATTCGAAATTAGTGCCTAAACATAAACACTTAACTTAGAAACTTGACGTTTGGAGAAATGGAACGATACAGCCGCAGGAGCAACAAAAACACTTCGAAATTTGACGTTTGGAGAAATGGAATGATGCAGGAGCAACAAAAACACTTCGAAATTTGACGTTTGGAGTAATGAAATGATGCAGGAGCAACAAAAACACTTCGAAATTTGACGTTTGGAGAAATGGAATGATGCAGGCGCAACAAAACCACTTCGAAATGTGACGTTTGGAGAACGTGGATGAGCCTCTAATTCTCCAATCATGACTGTGAGCGCTTGTTGGTATGACAGTAAAAAAAAAAAACAGCTGTAAAATAAAGCTGTCTTATATGAGCTGATGATGGTACCAGATTCTTTTTCAAATCAGGTCAAATCAGGTCAAAAGGTAAGGGTATTATCATTGGACCCTGCTGGTGATTTATGAACATTTGAACATCTTGGCCATGTTCTGTTATAATCTCCACCCGGCACAGCCAGAAAAGGACTGGCCACCCCTCATAGCCTGGTTCCTCTCTAGGTTTCTTCCTAAGTTTTGGCCTTTCTAGGTAGCCACCGTGCTTCTACACCTGCATTGCTTTGCTGTTTGGGGTTTTAGGCTGGGTTTCTGTACAGCACTTTGTGACATCAGCTGATGTAAGAAGGGCTTTATAAATACATTTGATTTGATTTGATTTTGAAAATTTGATTAGATTTTTAAATAAAATACTAATGGAAAAACACCTGGAATAGGCTGGCACAACATCACTATTGTGTTGATTAATTGATTGATTGATTATTTGATTGATTGATTGCAGTGAATCATTTTGGATTAAAAAGGCCTAGGTAGTCTAGCCACCTGAAGTGTGAAAATATCAACCACATTTGATCGTGTTCACATTTTCTCAGAACACAAATAAATGCGGTCTATTTTTAGGTAATGAGTAAATAGCTTAGCCTATAGAAACATGACGTTAAACAGCCCATTGCGGTGAATTCACTTAATAGACACTTTTTTTCCCAATAGCAATTAGCTTTTACTACATGTAGTGATTTGTATGCTTTTGATAATAATTAAGCCTGGTTTTGTCGTAATGTCGTAAGGTAGACTTACTGTACTGTAATGTTCATATGACAGGGTTAATCATTTTGTAAGGCTAGTGACACTTGATGAAGACATGGCTGTTAGCAACTCTGTGCTTTTGTCTTGAAGCTAAAATGTAACGTGTAGCCTACAGACAACAAAACAAACCCTTTGTTTGTCTACACATCCATACTCGTGAATTGTTGTATTTTCGTTGATGAATAGTTTGTGCTTACTGGCTAGTGGCTACTGTGATATTTACGGTTCATTTGAGCAGCGGACCAAGTGTGTCGCGTTGCCGGCCACAACCAAAAGTATGGCTTTTGGATGTCATGTCATTTGAAAATCTGATTTTTTTTGCCAGTAATTGGTCTTTTGACCAATCAGATCAGATCCTTTGCATATAATTGGCCAAAGGATCAGAATTCGGCTGCCTGTGTAAACGCTGCCTAATGGTCATACCTTCTTTTGCTGTGTTCTCTGTTTCCTGTGTCAACACTGCCTAATAGCCATACCTTGGGGGCGTTAGGTAGCCTAGTAGTTAGAGCGTGGGACTAGTAGTGGAAAGGTTGCAAGATTGAATCCCCGAGCTGACAAGGTAAAAATCTGTCATTCTGCCCCTGAACAAGGCAGTTAACCCACTGTTCCTAGGTCGTCATTGAAAATAAGAATTTGTTCTTAACTGATTTGGCAAGTTAAATAAAGGGGGGGGGGGGGTTGTCATACCTTCTTTTGCTGTGTACTCTGTTTCTATGATCCTGGCCAGGCCAAAGTCTGCTATCTTGCAATGGAGCGTCTCATTGACCAGAATGTTGGCGGCTCGCAGGTCTCTGTGGATATAGTTCTTCTTCTCAATGTAGGCCATGCCTTCAGCTATCTAGTACACGAGAGAGAGGGACGAGAGAGAGATGAGAGACGAGAGAGAGAGACGAGAGAGAGAGACGAGAGAGAGACGAGAGAGAGACGAGAGAGAGACGAGAGAGAGAGACGAGAGAGAGAGGCGAGAGAGACAGAGACAGAGACAGAGACAGAGACAGAGAGAGAGAGAGAGAGAGAGAGAGAGAGAGAGAGAGAGAGAGAGAGAGAGAGAGAGAGAGAGAGAGAGAGAGAGATGAGAAAGAGAGACGAGAGAGAGAGGAGAGAGAGAGAGACAGAGACAGAGAGAGAGAGAGAGAGAGAGAGAGAGAGAGAGAGAGAGAGAGACGAGAGAGAGAGAGGAGAGACAGAGAGAGAGACAGAGAGAGACAAGAGAGAGAGACAGAGAGAGAGACAGAGAGAGACAAGAGAGAGAGACAGAGAGAGAGACAGAGACAGAGACAGAGACAGAGAGACAGAGAGAGAGAGAGAGAGAGAGACAGAGAGAGAGAGAGAGAGAGAGAGAGAGAGAGAGAGAGAGAGAGAGAGAGAGAGAGAGAGAGAGAGAGAGAGAGAGAGAGAGAGAGAGAGAGAGAGACGAGAAACAGAGAGAGAGAGAGAGAGACAGAGACAGAGAGAAAGAGAGACAGAGACAGAGACAGAGAGAAAGAGAGACAGAGACAGAGACAGAGAGAGAGACAGAGAGAGAGAGAGAGAGAGAGAGAGAGAGAGAGAGAGAGAGAGAGAGAGAGAGAGAGAGAGAGAGAGACAGACAGATCATTTAGACATTTCTAGACAGTCATTTTTATTAAACAGTTTTCTGAGTTCTATTTTAGATCAGATAGAATCATTCTGGACCCAAACGATTGATAAAAACACGGAGCCTCATGTAGGCCTGCTACTGTACACACATGCATCACCGGATGTCAGACCATTTCAATACTCTTACATATTTTGTTCCTATGCAGTCAACAACGCTCCTTCACTCTATTCTAGTCAGACCTCGGTGCATCTCAAAGGATACCTTCTGCCTTATATAGTTCATACATTTTGACCAGGTCAAAAGTAGTGCACCACATTGTATAAAGGATGCCATTAGGAACGCATCTGCCTGACACAGTAAAGTGGGTTAGACAGGATATGTCCTCTCAAAGGAAGTGACACGTGTGGTCTCAGAGGGGCGCATGCCATGGTGTCTGGAAAATGTAAAAAAAAAAAAAAACGACCTCACTTGACTTCCTGTCCGGATGTTAATGATAGAACAGGGCGGGGCTGGAAAACCCAGCAGTACACAATCAGCCCCTCTTAGCCTGCCACAGAAACCACATAAACCACCTCATTTTACACACTAGCTAGCTAGAACTGACACTTTCCACGTGTTTGTGCCGAAAAAAAATATAAACTGCTTTTTAAAACGGATGTATGACAAGACTATAAATAGTTGACTTCTCTGAAATGTTTGTTTTGTTTCCTCAACTGGTGTTTGATTCAGTAGCTGCCTCATCAAATACCACCCTATTATCCTACCTAGTCCACTACACATGGGGTTTTGGTCAAAAGCAGTGTACACTATATCGCAATAGGATGCCACTTTAGGACACACATTGACTAGTGCATACCGTAGTGTTGCTAGGAAGATATTCAGAGAGAGTCTAGCGTTTCGCAAACTCATTTTTCATCTTTTTTAAAATCAAGACATGGTTTTGGAACAATGTCCCCCCACACATTGACTTTGTACCGGTACCCCCCTGTATATAGCTATTGTTATTTTACTGACGGTCTTTAATTACTTGTTACTTTTATTTTTTATTACGATTTTTTTTTTTAACTGCATTGTTGGTTCAGGGCTCTTAAGTAAGCATTTCACTGTAAGGTCTACACCTGTTGTATTCAGCATTTCACTTTAAGGTCTACACCTGTTGTATTCAGCATTTCACTGTAAGGTCTACACCTGTTGTATTCAGCATTTCACTGTAAGGTCTACTACACCTGTTGTATTCAGCATTTCACTGTAAGGTCTACTACACCTGTTGTATTCAGCATTTCACTGTAAGGTCTACTACACCTGTTGTATTCAGCATTTCACTGTAAGGTCTACTACACCTGTTGTATTCAGCATGTCACTGTAAGGTCTACACCTGTTGTATTCAGCATTTCACTGTAAGGTCTACACCTGTTGTATTCAGCATTTCACTGTAAGGTCTACTACACCTGTTGTATTCAGCATTTCACTGTAAGGTCTACTACACCTGTTGTATTCAGCATTTCACTGTAAGGTCTACTACACCTGTTGTATTCAGCATTTCACTCTAAGTTCTACACCTGTTGTATTCGGCGCGTGTGACTAATACAATTTTATTTGATTTAAAGATCAAATATAGGGGTATAACATTTGGCATATGATACTGGTCAAATATTTAAAATATATATATTTTTTTATCCCAGCCCCCGTCCCCCGCAGGAGGCCTTTTGGTAGGCCGTCATTGTAAATAAGAATTTGTTCTTAACTGACTTGTCTAGTTAAATAAAGGTAAAATTAAAATAAATAAATAAAATAAAAATGCCAAACGTAATACAGAGTCATACACAATCTACCGGATCATGTTTCTATTTCCTGTCGGGTAGTTTTTACATTTTTTTGTACATTTGACTCCGACAATTAAGTTGTTTAGAGGAATGACTTGTATGATGTCCCACCTGGGCTGACATGTCTATCAGTTTGGTGAGCTTCAACTTCTTGCCCTCGTCTGTTTTTAGGAAGTCCAACAGACTTCCTGTAGATAAGGAAAGAAGACGCGCGAAGCCGTTAGAACTGCAGCACGTTACTTCACAGTACAGAAACATCTAGGTACTTACCAGCATGCAGAAACCCTAACCCATTGTTACCACAAACTGTACATTTCTAGAGAAATACCAGGTAAATACCAGGCAAATAACAGGTAAATACCAGGTAGATACCAGGTAAATACCAAGTAAATAACAGCTAAATACCAGGTAAATAACAGCTAAATAACAGGTAAATAACAGGTAATTAACAGGTAAATACCAGTTGAAAGACCAGGTAAATAGCAGGTAAATAACAGGTAAATACCAGGTAAATACCAGGCAAATAACAGGTAAATAACAGGTAAATACCAGGTAAATAACAGGTAAAGACCAGGTAAATAACAGGTAGATACCAGGTAAATTCCAGGTAAATAACAGCTAAATAACAGGTAAATAACAGGTAAATACCAGGTAGATACCAGGTAAATACCAGGTAAATAACAGCTAAATAACAGGTAAATACCAGTTGAAAGACCATAAAAGAAAGTGTAATCCATTTTCTTAATAATATTTCCTGCAATGACTAAAGCACATAGCAGTGTCCTTCCCATTGAAATCTTATAATTTACTAGAGTGGCTGATGTCATGGACCTGCATAGCTCTAGAATGAGCTGATAATGGCAGCCATCTTGGTCAGGAATAAATTGCAATAGGTCATTATCAATAAAACGTCACAATAAGCTGCGTTCCGTTTGTCTTCTGGGGTGCAAGGAGACATCCAGCTCCACTAAAAACCTTGACAACTGCACAACGTTTTCAAGGGGATTGCAAATAAATGTTACCTTTATTTAGTTGTAATATCATCACCTCTTGAAGAGCATAGTCAGAACTACAAATTTCTGATTATTCCATGCAAAACAATTGCACACATTTAGCTCTATGGTCAGAGTTATACAGCATGTAACTGATCAATTAATCATGTACAGTGGGGCAAACAAGTAGTTAGTCAGCCACCAATTGTGCAAGTTCTCCCACTTAAAAAGATGAGAGAGGCCTGTAATTTTCATCGGTACACTTCAACTATGACAGACAAAATGAGAATTTTTTTTCTCCAGAAAATCACATTGTAGGAATTTTAATGAATTTATTTGCAAATTATGGTGGAAAATAAGTATTTGGTCAATAACAAAAGTTTATCTCAATACTTTGCTATATACCTTTTGTTGGCAATGACAGAGGTCAAACGTTTTCTGTAAGTCTTCACAAGGTTTTCACACACTGTTGCTGGTATTTTGGCCCATTCCTCCATGCAGATCTCCTCTAGAGCAGTGATGTTTTGGGGCTGTTGCTGGGCAACACGGACTTTCAACTCCCTCCAAAGATTTTCTATGGGGTTAAGATCTGGAGACTGGCTAGGCCACTCCAGGACCTTGAAATGCTTCTTACGAAGCCACTCCTTCGTTGCCCGTTTCATCTTCAATGCCTTTGCTGATGGAAGGTTTTCACTCAAAATCTCACGATACATGGCCCCATTCATTCTTTCCTTTACACGGATCAGTCGTCCTGGTCCCTTTGTAGAAAAACAGCCCCAAAGCATGATGTTTCCACCCCCATGCTTCACAGTAGGTATGGTGTTCTTTGGATGCAACTCAGCATTCTTTGTCCTCCAAACACGACGAGTTGAGTTTTTACCAAAAAGTTATATTTTGGTTTCATCTGACCATATGACATTCTCCCAATCTTCTTCTGGATCATCCAAATGCTCTCTAGCAAACTTCAGACGGGCCTGGACATGTACTGGCTTAAGCAGGGGGACACATCTGGCACTGCAGGATTTGAGTGTGTTACTGATGGTAGGCTTTGTTACTTTGGTCCCAGCTCTCTGCAGGTCATTCACTAGGTCCCCCCGCGTGGTTCTGGGATTTTTGCTCACCGTTCTTGTGATCATTTTGACCCCACGGGGTGAGATCTTTCGTGGAGCCCCAGATCGAGGGAGATTATCAGTGGTCTTGTATGTCTTCCATTTCCTAATAATTGCTCCCACAGTTGATTTCTTCAAACCAAGCTGCTTACCTATTGCAGATTCAGTCTTCCCAGCCTGGTGCAGGTCTACAATTTTGTTTCTGGTGTCCTTTGACAGCTCTTTGGTCTTGGCCATAGTGGAGTTTGGAGTGTGACTGTTTGAGGTTGTGGACAGGTGTCTTTTATACTGATAACAAGTTCAAACAGGTGCCATTAATACAGGTAACGATTGGAGGACAGAGGAGCCTCTTAAAGAAGAAGTTACAGGTCTGTGAGAGCCAGAAATCTTGCTTGTTTGTAGGTGACCAAATACTTATTTTCCACCATAATTTGCAAATAAATTCATTAAAAATCCTACAATGTGATTTTCTGGATTTTTTTTCTCATTTTGTCTGTCATAGTTGAAGTGCACCTATGATGAAAATTACAGGCCTCTCTCATCTTTTTAAGTGGGAGAACTTGCACAATTGGTGGCTGACTAAATAATTTTTTGCCCCACTGTAATTTCAGATACAGTGGGGAGAACAAGTATTTGATACACTGACGATTTTGCAGGTTTTCCTACTTACAAAGCATGTAGAGGTCTGTCATTTTTATCATAGGTACACTTCAACTGTGAGAGAAGGAATCTAAAACAAAAATCCAGAAAATCACATTGTATGATTTTTAAGTAATTAATTTGCATTTTATTGCATGACATAAGTATTTGATACATCAGAAAAGCAGAACTGAATATTTGGTACAGAAACCTTAGTTTGCAATTACAGAGATCATACGTTTCCTGTAGTTCTTGACCAGGTTTGCACACACTGCAGCAGGGATTTTGGCCCACTCCTCCATACAGACCTTCTCCAGATCCTTCAGGTTTCGGGGCTGTCGCTGGGCAATACGGACTTTCGGCTCCCTCCAAAGATTTTCTATTGGGTTCAGGTCTGGAGACTGGCTAGGCCACTCCAGGACCTTGAGATGCTTCTTACGGAGCCACTCCTTAGTTGCCCTGGCTGTGTGTTTCGGGTCGTTGTCATGCTGGAAGACCCAGCCACGACCCATCTTCAATGCTCTTACTGAGGGAAGGAGGTTGTTGGTCAAGATCTCGCGATACATGGCCCCATCCATCCTCCCCTCAATACGGTGCAGTCGTCCTGTCCCCTTTGCAGAAAAGCATCCCCAAAGAATGATGTTTCCACCTCCATGCTTCACGGTTGGGATGGTGTTCTTGGGGTTGTACTCATCCTTCTATTCCTGCAAACACGGCGAGTGGAGTTTAGAGCAAAAAGCTCTATTTTTGTCTCATCAGACCACATGACCTTCTCCCATTCCTCCTCTGGATCTTCCAGATGGTCATTGGCAAACTTCAGACGGGCCTGGACATGCGCTGGCTTGAGCAGGGGGACCTTGCGTGCGCTGCAGGATTTTAATCCATGACGGCGTAGTGTGTTACTAATGGTTTTCTTTGAGACTGTGGTCCCAGCTCTCTTCAGGTCATTGACCAGGTCCTGCCGTGTAGTTCTGGGCTGATCCCTCACATTCCTCATGATCATTGATGCCCCACGAGGTGAGATCTTGCATGGAGCCCCAGACCGAGGGTGATTGACCGTCATCTTGAACTTCTTCCATTTTCTAATAATTGTGCCAACAGTTGTTGCCTTCTCACCAAGCTGCTTGCCTATTGTCCTGTAGCCCATCCCAGCCTTGTACAGGTCTACAATTTATCCCTGATGTCCTTACACAGCTCTCTGGTCTTGGCCATTGTGGAGAGGTTGGAGTCTGTTTGATTGAGTGTGTGGACAGGTGTCTTTTATACAGGTAACGAGTTCAAACAGGTGCAGTTAATACAGGTAATGAGTGGAGAACAGGAGGGCTTCTTAAAGAAAAACTAACAGGTCTGTGAGAGCCGGAATTCTTACTGGTTGGTAGGTGATCAAATACTTATGTCATGCAATAAAATGCAAATTAATTACTTAAAAATCATACAATGTGATTTTCTGGATTTTTGTTTTAGATTCCGTCTCTCACAGTCTGTCTCTCTCTCTCTCTCTCTCTCTCTCTCTCTCTCTCTCTCTCTCTCTCTCTCTCTCTCTCTCTCTCTCTCTCTCTCTCTCTCTCTCTCTCTCTCTCTCTCTCTCTCTCTCACCATTGATCATGAACTCTGTGACGATGTAGATGGGTTCCATGGTGACGACGGCGTGGAGGCGGACCAGTCTGTCGTGTTGCAGCTGCTTCATCAGGTTAGCCTCCTGCAGGAAGGCCTCAGGCTCCATGGTCCCTTCCTTCAGGGTCTTCACCGCCACCTTCTGATTGCCCTTATAGTAACCTGGCCATAGGGGACGAGTCGAGAAGAACCCATAAGTCATAAGAGTTATGTAACGGACTGATGACAGTTTGGAGAAAAGTGGGAAGAATATTAGTGCAAAGATAAACATAAACACACACACACACACACACACACACACACACACACACACACACACACACACACACACACACACACACACACACACACACACACACACACACACACACACACACACACACACACACACACACACACACACACACACACACACACACACACATTGCTTCAGCATATCTCGTACCCATCCAGACTTCTCCAAACTGTCCTGCTCCCAACTTCCTGACCATTTTCAGCGAGTCTCTGGGTATCTCCCACTCGTCCTGGGCCCACGGCTGAATGGGGGCCTTCGGCTTGCAGGGGGCGTTCAGACGCTGACACAACCCATCACACGTACCTATGACATAACAACAGACCCCAGAGAGAATTAGAGCCTGTCAGCCATCCCCGTTGCTCAGCAACCGACCTCAGAGAGAATTAGAGCCTGTCAGCCATCCCTGTGACACAGCAACAGACCCCAGAGAAAATGACAGCCTGTCAGCCATCCCCGTTGCTCGGCAACCGACCTCAGAGAGAATTAGAGCCTGTCAGCCATCCCTGTGACACAGCATCAGACCCCAAAGAGAATTACAGCCTGTCAGCCATCCCCGTTGCTCGGCAACAGACCTCAGAGAGAATTACAGCCTGTCAGCCATCCCTGTTGCTCAGCAAAAGACCTCAGAGAGAATTACAGCCTGTCAGCCATCCCTGTTGCTCGGCAACAGACCCCAGAGAGAAACACATTCCCTATTTATAATTTTTATTGTTATTGATTGCGGTAGAGCACCCAGCCAAAAGGCATCTGAAGACGTATAACAAAGGTGATTTGGTGAACCATGCTCGCTAGTTTAGTAACCTTTCCAGAGGCATGAAGATTCGAAATAACAAACAAAAAAACTCTTCGCTTTACATGACATTTGGGCCTGGATTCAATCGGATCAAGTGTTAACCGGCGATGGCAGACACCCGCATAGCGCGTGTTTTTGCTGTCGGAGGTGGAACTGTGTTGGAGCAGACACAATAAGTGAACAGCTGCTCTCGAGATCAATGTCTTGAAGCCACACCCGCCCCACTCATGTTAGACGTTCAATATGAGAAAGTGTAGATTTATGTCGAAATAATTTCGCACAAATGTAAAAATCATTCAACAAAAGAATTAGGATTTATATCATCCTAATGGAGGTGTAGATTACATCTATTATCTATCATCCTAATGGAGGTGTAGATTACATCTATCATCCTAATGGAGGAGTAGATTACATCTATCATCCTAATGGAGGTGTAGATTACATCTATCATCCTAATGGAGGAGTAGATTACATCTATCATCCTAATGGAGGTGTAGATTACATCTATCATCTATCATCCTAATGGAGGAGTAGATTACATCTATCATCCTAATGGAGGAGTAGATTACATCTATCATCCTAATGGAGGAGTAGATTACATCTATCATCCTAATGGAGGAGTAGATTACATCTATCATCCTAATGGAGGAGTAGATTACATCTATCATCCTAATGGAGGAGTAGATTACATCTATCATCCTAATGGAGGAGTAGATTACATCTATCATCCTAATGGAGGATTAGATTACATCTATTATCTATCATCCTAATGGAGGAGTAGATTACATCTATCATCCTAATGGAGGAGTAGATTACATCTATCATCCTAATGGAGGAGTAGATTACATCTATCATCCTAATGGAGGAGTAGATTACATCTATCATCCTAATGGAGGAGTAGATTACATCTGTCATCCTAATGGAGGAGTAGATTACATCTATCATCCTAATGGAGGAGTAGATTACATCTGTCATCCTAATGGAGGAGTAGATTACATCTATCATCCTAATGGAGGAGTAGATTACATCTATCATCCTAATGGAGGAGTAGATTACATCTATCATCCTAATGGAGGTGTAGATTACATCTATCATCCTAATGGAGGAGTAGATTACATCTATCATCCTAATGGAGGAGTAGATTACATCTATCATCCTAATGGAGGATTAGATTACATCTATTATCTATCATCCTAATGGAGGAGTAGATTACATCTATCATCCTAATGGAGGAGTAGATTACATCTGTCATCCTAATGGAGGAGTAGATTACATCTATCATCCTAATGGAGGAGTAGATTACATCTATCATCCTAATGGAGGAGTAGATTACATCTATCATCCTAATGGAGGTGTAGATTACATCTGTCATCCTAATGGAGGAGTAGATTACATCTATCATCCTAATGGAGGAGTAGATTACATCTGTCATCCTAATGGAGGAGTAGATTACATCTATCATCCTAATGGAGGAGTAGATTACATCTATCATCCTAATGGAGGAGTAGATTACATCTATCATCCTAATGGAGGTGTAGATTACATCTATCATCCTAATGGAGGTGTAGATTACATCTATCATCCTAATGGAGGAGTAGATTACATCTATCATCCTAATGGAGGCGTAGATTACATCTATCATCCTAATGGAGGAGTAGATTACATCTATCATCCTAATGGAGGAGTAGATTACATCTATCATCCTAATGGAGGAGTAGATTACATCTATCATCCTAATGGAGGTGTAGATTACATCTATCATCCTAATGGAGGTGTAGATTACATCTGTCATCCTAATGGAGGAGTAGATTACATCTATCATCCTAATGGAGGAGTAGATTACATCTGTCATCCTAATGGAGGAGTAGATTACATCTATCATCCTAATGGAGGTGTAGATTACATCTGTCATCCTAATGGAGGAGTAGATTACATCTATCATCCTAATGGAGGAGTAGATTACATCTATCATCCTAATGGAGGAGTAGATTACATCTATCATCCTAATGGAGGTGTAGATTACATCTATCATCCTAATGGAGGTGTAGATTACATCTATCATCCTAATGGAGGTGTAGATTACATCTATCATCCTAATGGAGGTGTAGATTACATCTATCATCCTAATGGAGGTGTAGATTACATCTATCATCCTAATGGAGGAGTAGATTACATCTATCATCCTAATGGAGGAGTAGATTACATCTATCATCCTAATGGAGGAGTAGATTACATCTATCATCCTAATGGAGGTGTAGATTACATCTATCATCCTAATGGAGGAGTAGATTACATCTATCATCCTAATGGAGGAGTAGATTACATCTATCATCCTAATGGAGGAGTAGATTACATCTATCATCCTAATGGAGGTGTAGATTACATCTATCATCCTAATGGAGGTGTAGATTACATCTATCATCCTAATGGAGGAGTAGATTACATCTATCATCCTAATGGAGGTGTAGATTACATATATCATCCTAATGGAGGAGTAGATTACATCTATCATCCTAATGGAGGAGTAGATTACATCTATCATCCTAATGGAGGTGTAGATTACATCGATCATCCTAATGGAGGAGTAGATTACATCTATCATCCTAATGGAGGTGTAGATTACATCTATCATCCTAATGGAGGTGTAGATTACATCTATCATCCTAATGGAGGAGTAGATTACATCTATCATCCTAATGGAGGAGTAGATTACATCTATCATCCTAATGGAGGAGTAGATTACATCTATCATCCTAATGGAGGAGTAGATTACATCGATCATCCTAATGGAGGAGTAGATTACATCTATCATCCTAATGGAGGTGTAGATTACATCTATCATCCTAATGGAGGTGTAGATTACATCTATCATCCTAATGGAGGAGTAGATTACATCTATCATCCTAATGGAGGAGTAGATTACATCTATCATCCTAATGGAGGAGTAGATTACATATGTTATCCTAATGGAGGAGTAGATTACATCTATCATCCTAATGGAGGAGTAGATTACATCTATCATCCTAATGGAGGAGTAGATTACATCTATCATCCTAATGGAGGAGTAGATTACATCTATCATCCTAATGGAGGAGTAGATTACATCTATCATCCTAATGGAGGAGTAGATTACATCTATCATCCTAATGGAGGAGTAGATTACATCTATCATCCTAATGGAGGAGTAGATTACATCTGTCATCCTAATGGAGGAGTAGATTACATCTATCATCCTAATGGAGGAGTAGATTACATCTATCATCCTAATGGAGGTGTAGATTACATCTATCATCCTAATGGAGGAGTAGATTACATCTATCATCCTAATGGAGGTGTAGATTACATCTATCATCCTAATGGAGGAGTAGATTACATCTATCATCCTAATGGAGGAGTAGATTACATCTATCATCCTAATGGAGGAGTAGATTACATCTATCATCCTAATGGAGGTGTAGATTACATCTATCATCCTAATGGAGGAGTAGATTACATCTATCATCCTAATGGAGGAGTAGATTACATCTATCATCCTAATGGAGGAGTAGATTACATCTATCATCCTAATGGAGGTGTAGATTACATCTATCATCCTAATGGAGGAGTAGATTACATCTATCATCCTAATGGAGGTGTAGATTACATCTATCATCCTAATGGAGGTGTAGATTACATCTATCATCCTAATGGAGGAGTAGATTACATCTATCATCCTAATGGAGGAGTAGATTACATCTATCATCCTAATGGAGGAGTAGATTACATCTATCATCCTAATGGAGGAGTAGATTACATCTATCATCCTAATGGAGGTGTAGATTACATCTATCATCTATCATCCTAATGGAGGAGTAGATTACATCTATCATCCTAATGGAGGTGTAGATTACATCTATCATCCTAATGGAGGAGTAGATTACATCTATCATCCTAATGGAGGAGTAGATTACATCTATCATCCTAATGGAGGAGTAGATTACATCTATCATCCTAATGGAGGTGTAGATTACATCTATCATCTATCATCCTAATCGGAGGAGTAGATTACATCTATCATCCTAATGGAGGTGTAGATTACATCTATCATCCTAATGGAGGTGTAGATTACATCTATCATCTATCATCCTAATGGAGGAGTAGATTACATCTATCATCCTAATGGAGGTGTAGATTACATCTATCATCCTAATGGAGGTGTAGATTACATCTATCATCCTAATGGAGGCGTAGATTACATCTATCATCCTAATGGAGGAGTAGATTACATCTATCATCCTAATGGAGGAGTAGATTACATCTATCATCCTAATGGAGGAGTAGATTACATCTATCATCCTAATGGAGGAGTAGATTACATCTATCATCCTAATGGAGGAGTAGATTACATCTATCATCCTAATGGAGGAGTAGATTACATCTATCATCTATCATCCTAATGGAGGAGTAGATTACATCTATCATCCTAATGGAGGAGTAGATTACATCTATCATCCTAATGGAGGTGTAGATTACATCTATCATCCTAATGGAGGAGTAGATTACATCTATCATCCTAATGGAGGTGTAGATTACATCTATCATCCTAATGGAGGAGTAGATTACATCTATCATCCTAATGGAGGAGTAGATTACATCTATCATCCTAATGGAGGTGTAGATTACATCTATCATCCTAATGGAGGAGTAGATTACATCTATCATCCTAATGGAGGTGTAGATTACATCTATCATCCTAATGGAGGTGTAGATTACATCTATCATCCTAATGGAGGAGTAGATTACATCTATCATCTATCATCCTAATGGAGGAGTAGATTACATCTATCATCCTAATGGAGGTGTAGATTACATCTATCATCCTAATGGAGGAGTAGATTACATCTATCATCCTAATGGAGGTGTAGATTACATCTATCATCCTAATGGAGGAGTAGATTACATCTATCATCCTAATGGAGGAGTAGATTACATCTATCATCCTAATGGAGGTGTAGATTACATCTATCATCCTAATGGAGGTGTAGATTACATCTATCATCCTAATGGAGGAGTAGATTACATCTATCATCTATCATCCTAATGGAGGAGTAGATTACATCTATCATCCTAATGGAGGTGTAGATTACATCTATCATCTATCATCCTAATGGAGGAGTAGATTACATCTATCATCCTAATGGAGGAGTAGATTACATCTATCATCTATCATCCTAATGGAGGAGTAGATTACATCTATCATCCTAATGGAGGAGTAGATTACATCTATCATCCTAATGGAGGAGTAGATTACATCTATCATCCTAATGGAGGAGTAGATTACATCTCACATTCCAGTGTTCCAATTTGTAAACAAGGCTGCATGTTTACAAGGTCCCAAACAGAACATTTCAGCAGATCCTTTTAACCATATGCTATGAGGCTTTTTAACATAAACACTTGATGTGCTGATTTTAGTGTCTGTGTTGTGTTTTTAATGCCGTATTTATTGGTAATGTATGTATTGGCTGGTGCATTCAAATTTCCCCTCTGGGGGATTAATAAAATATTATTTTATGGCGACTCCGCTTTAAATACAGTGCATTCGGAATGTATTCAGACCCCTTGACTTTTTCAATATTTTGTTACGTTACAGCCTTATTCAAAAAAAAAAGAAAAAAAATGTATGCACTCATCAATCTACACACAATACAGCATAATGTCAAAGCAAAAACAGATTTTTATAAATTTTTGCAAATGTATTACCAATAACAAAAACTGATATATAATATTTAAGTAAGTATTCAGACCCTTTACTCAGTACTTTGTTGAAGCACCTTTGGCAGCGATTACAGCCTCGAGTCTTCTTGGGTATGACGCTACAAGCTTGGCACTCCTGTATTTGGGGAGTTTCTCCCATTCTTCTCTGCAGATTCTCTCAAGCTCTGGATGGGGAGTGTTGCTGCACAGCTATTTTCAGGTCTCTGCAGAGATGTTAGATCGGTTTCAAGTCAACTTGTTCCTGAAGCCATTCCTGCGTTGTCTTGGCTGTGTGCTAAGGGTCGTTGTCCTGTTGGAAGGTGAACCTTAACCCCAGTCTGAGGTTCTGAGCGCTCCGGAGCAGGTTTTCATCATGGAGTTCTCATTACTCTGCTCTGTTCATCTTTCCTCAATCCTGACTAGTCTCCCAGTTATTGGTCCCCTTCCCCAGATCTGTGCCTCGACACAATCCTGTTTCAGAGCTTTATGGACAATTCCTTCAACCTCATGGCTTGGTTTTTGCTCTGACATGCACTGTCAACTGTGGGACCTTATATAGACAGGTGTGTGCCTTTCCAAATCATGTTCAATCAATTGAATTTACCACAGGGGGACTACAATCAAGTTTTTAAAACATCTCAAGGATTAGCAATGGAAACAGGATGCACCGGAGCTCAATGTCAAGTCTCATAGCAAAGGGTCTGCATACTTAAGTATATAAGGTATTTCCATTTTTTATCTCTTTTTCATGATATCCAAATGCAGAACCTAGGTATCATCATTACAGTCTCATTGCTGCAAGGAGAGGGTAAAGGTCGAAAGCCATACGTCCTCTGAAACACAACTCTGCCAAGCCACACTGCGTCTTGACACACTACCCGCTTAACCCAGGAAGACAGTCGCACCAATGCATGCCGCTTCATGCGTATCCCGGTCGCAGCCAGCTGCAACACAGCCCGGGATCGAACCTAGGTCTGTAGTGATGCCTCTAGCACTGCGATGCAGTTCCTTAAACCGCTGCGCCACTTAGGATTCCCCGTATTTTGATTTTAATAAATGTGCTAACATTTCAGTGAACCTGTTTTTGCGTTGTCATTATGGAGTATTGTGTACAGATTGATGAGGATAAAAAAATGTATGTAATCCATTTTAGAATAAGGCTGTAACGTAACAATATGTGGAAAAAGTCAAGGGGTCTGAGTACTTTCTGAATACACTGTATCTAGCTTAAATACCTCATACCTCTCCACATTGACTTGGTACTGGTACTCCCTGTATATAGCGCCATTCTTGTGTATTTTATTCCTCTTATGCTACAAATACAAATGTTCCACATCGTTGGGAAGGGCTCATTTCATTTCGGCTCAGGGGACAAATAAAATGTGATTTGATGAGAGAGAACCTATCTGATTTAGGAATGTGATTTGATGAGAGAGAACCTATCTGATTTAGGAATGTGATTTGATGAGAGAGAACCTATCTGATTTAGGAATGTGATTTGATGAGAGAGAACCTATCTGATTTAGGAATGTGATTTGATGAGAGAGAACCTATCTGATTTAGGAATGTGTCTGTGGGGGGGGGAGGCTGGTCTACTTATTTGGTTATTCGGCCACCACAGTAGAGGAAAGAGCACTGCTCACCTCGACAGGAAATTAAGCAGTGCACAACATGAGGCAGAGAGAACCTCCTTAAGCTTCTAATCAAGAAGAAATTTACTTCACTATATCTAAAGAGTTGACGTACTTCCTGCTAGCTGATAGTAAGATCCTCATCCTCTCATACGGGTAACGTATAGATGTAGGTTGGCCTCTTCGGTCTATTTGACGTGTAAGGAAGTCAAGTTGTTAAGTTTTGCTGAAGCCGTGAAAAGGTCAGAGATTGTTCAGTGATAGCACGTTGCGCAATCACACGTGAACCACGACGACCACGCCAACGTAGCGGGCTTAAATCTACACTCGGGTTAAAAAACATCGGTGTAGTTAACTGGTTTACTTTGAAATGCCACACGATGATTGGATTCCAGTCTACGGCTTTAACTCCTTGACCTTAAGAGGTCATATGAACTTTAACCTCAAACTTCCTTATGTTTTTTTTTTTCTACAAGGTATTCTTTACCCCAGGACACTTCAACAGTAGACTATCCAGGGAAATAAAGAAAAAATATAACCCTGATGTTTATGGTTGTCACGCCCGTGATGAGGGTGGGTATGTGTGTTTGTCTTGTCTAGGGTTTTTTGTTTATCTATGGGGATTTTTGTATGTCTAGGTAATGTAGGTTTATGGTGGCCTGAATTGGTTCCCAATCAGAGGCAGCTGTTTATCGTTGTCTCTGATTGGGGATCCTATTTAGGTGGCCATTTTCCATTTAGGTTTTGTGGGTAGTTGTCTATGAGTAGTTGCATGTCAGCACTCAGTTATTTTATAGCTTCACGTTCGTTTTTGTTAGTTTGTTTCAGTGTTCCTCAAAGAAGAATGTATTCAAATCACGCCGCGCCTTGGTCATCCTCATTACGACGAACGAACGTGACAAACGGTCATTTTAACTCACGTGTGTAGTACTTGACCAGCTCCTGCAGGGAAGAGAAGGAGGTGGACGGAGAGATGTAGAACCCTCCGTTATCCAGGGTGCGGATCTTGTAGTGTTTCACCACATCCCCATGCTCCTGCCCTGCGTCTCTGATGGACAGGGAGAAAGCACCTTTGGGCGACATGTAAATGATACATACGGTGTTAGTGTGTGTTTAGATATTACTGCACGGTCGGGAACTAGAAGCACAAGCATTTTCGCTACACTCGCATTAACCTCTGCTAACCATGTGTATGTGACAAATAAAATTTGATTTGATTTGTTTAGCTTACAGCTTTATGAGGCTTTTTTTTTTCAGTTCTTGATATCGGGTTTGTATCAGTTTGTTTACTGAATATGTCAGTTCTGTTTAATGTCAATTATATGGTTATACGTACAAGATGGATGATTTGACCATTCCAAGTCTTTCAGTATTATATTTTTGGAGCTATTTTGAATTTAAAAATATATATATATATGTTGTGTTGTTCAGAAAATGGCGATGTTGTACTTTAAAAGACAGAGAGGATGATTCTGACCTTTGGTGGTCTCACTCTCTCGAACTAGAAAAGACCCAGTTTTATTCCCCGGAGCCAGGAGAAGACGCTCTGTCTCTCTACGACTCAGGTCCTTGAAAAACCATCTACAATACATGGAAGAACAGGCAAGTGTCGGCAAATAATGTGTTACATACTTAGCATACGGATACAGGAAGCATACTGATACAGGAAGTATACGGATACAGGAAGTATACGGATACAGGAAGCATACTGATACAGGAAGCATACGGATACAGGAAGCATACTGATACAGGAAGGATACGGATACAGGAAGCATACTGATACAGGAAGCATACGGATACAGGAAGCATACTGATACAGGAAGGATATGGATACAGGAAGCATACTGATACAGGAAGCATACGGATACAGGAAGCATACTGATACAGGAAGGATACTGATACAGGAAGCATACTGATACAGGAACCATACTGATACAGGAAGGATATGGATACAGGAAGCATACTGAGACAGGAAGCATACGGATACAGGAAGCATACTGATACAGGAAGGATATGGATACAGGAAACATACTGATACAGGAAGCATACTGATACAGGAAGGATATGGATACAGGAAACATACTGATACAGGCAGCATACTGATACAGGAAGCATACGGATACAGGAAGCATACTGATACAGGAAGCATACTGATGCAGGAAGAATACGGATACAGGAAGCATACGGATACAGGAAGGATATGGATACAGGAAGCATACTGATACAGGAAGCATACGGATACAGGAAGCATACTGATACAGGAAAGGAAAGTGGTTTTAATTTCCTGTCAACACAACTCAGTTCATTTATAATGATCTATGGTGAAGTATGTATTGTAAACGTATGATAACCCGTGCTCGAAGTGTTCAATAATCAAAAAGAAAATGGCTGACTTATGTCAGAGCAGATTCACTTACTTTTCTATTTCTAGGGTGTCTACTCTGGCCACGTACGTACATGGAATGCACCCTTCCTCTCCCGTCACCAGTGACTTAGCAAGCCACCAGTCCCCATTCCTTCACAGAACAACAACAGAGCATGTTTTGTCTACTTCGTTACACGTCAAAATGAGCTACGTAACGGTGCCTCCAAAGGGTACTGCTATCCTGTATTATTACACTGAGGATATGTTATCAGACTATTGTCTGAGAACCCAACATTAGCATGACATCTCCCTATGAATTATAATGAGTGACCGTTTGTTCTAAATCAGAACTGTACTGTACTCACTCCTCGAGGATCTGAAGCCTCTCTCCCTTTTTGAACGGCAGGTCATTGTCCGTGGTTGGTTTGAAGTCGTGCAGAGCAATGGCAACGTCTTCGTCTGGAAGGGACAGGAATATATGTAAAGGTGAAGTTTCTAGTTTCGTATCAACAAAACTCTGACAATCGTCGTCATTGTAAAAGGGTTTGCAAAATGATGTTCTGAAACAGGTTGACAAATGATGTTCTGAAACAGGTTGACAAATGATGTTCTGAAACAGGTTGACAAATGATGTTCTGAAACAGGTTGACAAATGATGTTCTGAAACAGGTTGGCAAATGATGTTCTGAAACAGGTTAACAAATGATGTACTGAAACAGGTTGACAAATGATGTTCTGAAACAGGTTGACAAATGATGTTCTGAAACAGGTTGACAAATGATGTTCTGAAACAGGTTGACAAATAATGTTGTGAAACAAGTTGACAAATTGTAACTTACCATTACCGGAAGCCTGTTCCGTATTGTGTGCCTGAGTGAAGAAAATACATTTGTGAGAATGATAAGATGTCATATTATCATTATTCATAAATACACTAAATAAAAATAAAAAGTCAGTAACCGTATTAATCCCTGATTCACATCTATGATGTCATACATGGAAGAAAAATGGGGCAAAAGGTCAAATAACCGTCCTGTTTTGAGAAAGGGTGGAATGAATTGTCCACTTTCGTTACTCTATTGTCAAATCAAATCAAATGTCACATGCTCTGAATACGGTGAAATGCTTACTTACAAGCCCTTAAACCAACAATGCAGTTGAAAGAAAATAGAGTTAAGAAAATACTTACTAAATAAGCTAAAACAAAATAAAATAACAATATTGAGGCTATATACAAGGGGTATTGGTAACAATTCAATGTGCGGGGGTAAAGGTTAGTGTAGGTAAGTTGTACATGTACGGTAAGTAGAGGTAAAGTGACTATGCATGGATAATAAACAGCGAGTAGCAGCAGTGTTAAAACAAGGCCCTTAACCAACAATGCAGTTTTAAGAAAATACCCCCCAAAAAGTAAGAGATAAGAATAACAAATAATTAAAGAGCAGCAGTAAATAACAATAGCGGGGCTATATACAGGGGATACCAGTACAGAGTCAATGTGCGGGGGCACCGGTGTCGAGGTAATTGAGATAATATGTACATGTAGGTAGAGTTATTAAAGTGACTATGCATAGATAATAACAACACAGAGTAGCAGCAGCGTAAAAGAGGGGGGGGGCAATGCAAATAGTCTGAGTAGCCATTTGATTAGATGTTCAGGAGTCTTATGGCTTGGGGGTAGAAGCTGTTTAGGAGCCTCTTGGTCCTAGACTTGGTGCTCCGGTACCGCTTTCCGTGCGGTAGTAGAGAGAACAATCTATGACTAGGGTGGCTGGTGTCTTTTACAATTTTTAGGGCCTTCCTCTGACACCACCTGGTATAGAGGTCATGGATGGCAGGAAGCTTGGCCCCGGTGATGTACTGGGCCGTACGCACTACCCTCTTTCTAAGATAATGGTGTTGATGTGAGCCATGACCAGCCTTTCCAAGCATTTCATGGCTACAGATGTGATTGCTATGAGTTGGTAGTCATTTAGGCAGGTTACCTTAGTGTTCTTGGGCACAGGGACTATGGTGGTCTGCTTCAAACATGTTGGTATTACAGACTGGGTCAGGGAGAGGTTGAAAATGTCAGTGAAGACACTTGCCAGTTGGTCAGTGCATTCTCACAGTACACGTCCTGGTAGTCCGTCTGGCCCTGCGGCCTTGTGATTGTTGACCTGATTAAAGGTCTTACTCACATCGGCTGCGGAGAGAGTGATCACACAGTCATCCGGAACAGCTGATGCTCTCATGAATGTTTCTGTGTTATTTTCCTCGAAGCGAGCATAGAAGTTATTTAGCTCGTCTGGTAGGCTTGTGTCACTGGGCAGCTCTCGGTTGTGCTTCCCTTTGTAGTCTGTAATGGTTTGCAAGCCCTGCCACATCCGACGAGCGTCAGAGCGGGTGTAGTACGATTCGATCTTAGTCCTGTATTGACGCTTTGCCTGTTTGATGGTTCGTCGGAGGGCATAGCGGGATTTCTTATAAGCTTCCGGGTTAGGAGCCATTTGGACCTAGACTTGGCGCTCCGGTACCGCTTGCCGTGCGGTAGCAGACAGAACAGTCTATAACTTGGGTGACTGGAGTCTTTGACAATTTTTTGGGGCTTTCCTCTGACACCGCTTAGTGTATAGGTCCTGGTTGGCAGGAAGCTTGGCCCCAGTGATGTTCTGGGCCGTACGCACTACCCTCTGTGGGGCCTTGCAGTCGGATGCCAAGCATTCGCCATACCAGGCGGTGATGCAACCGGTCAGAATGTTCTTGATGGTCCAGCTGTAGAAGTTGTTGAGGATCTGGGGACCCATGTCATCTTTCATACATACAGTACAGTGTGGTTGGTGGAGTTGGATGTATATGTGTACTCACAGTGTGGTTGGAGGAGTTGGGTGTATATAGGTACTCACAGTGTGGTTGGAGGAGTTGGGTGTATATATGTACTCACAGTGTGGTTGGAGGAGTTGGGTGTATATATGTACTCACAGTGTGGTTGGTGGAGTTGGGTGTATATAGGTACTCACAGTGTGGTTGGAGGAGTTGGGTGTATATATGTACTCACAGTGTGGTTGGAGGTGTTGGGTGTATATAGGTACTCACAGTGTGGTTGGAGGAGTTGGGTGTATATAGGTACTCACAGTGTGGTTGGAGGAGTTGGGTGTATATAGGTACTCACAGTGTGGTTGGAGGAGTTGGGTGTATATGTGTACTCACAGTGTGGTTGGAGGAGTTGGGTGTATATAGGTACTCACAGTGTGGTTGGTGGAGTTGGGTGTATATAGGTACTCACAGTGTGGTTGGAGGAGTTGGGTGTATATAGGTACTCACAGTGTGGTTGGTGGAGTTGGGTGTATATAGGTACTCACAGTGTGGTTGGTGGAGTTGGGTGTATATGTGTACTCACAGTGTGGTTGGAGGAGTTGGGTGTATATAGGTACTCACAGTGTGGTTGGAGGAGTTGGGTGTATATATGTACTCACAGTGTGGTTGGAGGAGTTGGGTGTATATGTGTACTCACAGTGTGGTTGGTGGAGTTGGGTGTATATGTGTACTCACAGTGTGGTTGGAGGAGTTGGGTGTATATATGTACTCACAGTGTGGTTGGAGGAGTTGGGTGTATATGTGTACTCACAGTGTGGTTGGAGGAGTTGGGTGTATATATGTACTCACAGTGTGGTTGGAGGAGTTGGGTGTATATGTGTACTCACAGTGTGGTTGGTGGAGTTGGGTGTATATGTGTACTCACAGTGTGGTTGGAGGAGTTGGGTGTATATATGTACTCACAGTGTGGTTGGAGGAGTTGGGTGTATATGTGTACTCACAGTGTGGTTGGTGGAGTTGGGTGTATATGTGTACTCACAGTGTGGTTGGAGGAGTTGGGTGTATATATGTACTCACAGTGTGGTTGGAGGAGTTGGGTGTATATGTGTACTCACAGTGTGGTTGGTGGAGTTGGGTGTATATGTGTACTCACAGTGTGGTTGGAGGAGTTGGGTGTATATATGTACTCACAGTGTGGTTGGAGGAGTTGGGTGTATATGTGTACTCACAGTGTGGTTGGTGGAGTTGGGTGTATATGTGTACTCACAGTGTGGTTGGAGGAGTTGGGTGTATATATGTACTCACAGTGTGGTTGGAGGAGTTGGGTGTATATGTGTACTCACAGTGTGGTTGGTGGAGTTGGGTGTATATGTGTACTCACAGTGTGGTTGGAGGAGTTGGGTGTATATATGTACTCACAGTGTGGTTGGAGGAGTTGGGTGTATATGTGTACTCACAGTGTGGTTGGTGGAGTTGGGTGTATATGTGTACTCACAGTGTGGTTGGAGGAGTTGGGTGTATATATGTACTCACAGTGTGGTTGGTGGAGTTGGGTGTATATGTGTACTCACAGTGTGGTTGGAGGAGTTGGGTGTATATATGTACTCACAGTGTGGTTGGAGGAGTTGGGTGTATAGGTACTCACAGTGTGGTTGGAGGAGTTGGGTGTATATAGGTACTCACAGTGTGGTTGGAGGAGTTGGGTGTATATGTGTACTCACAGTGTGGTTGGAGGAGTTGGGTGTATATGTGTACTCACAGTGTGGTTGGAGGAGTTGGGTGTATATAGGTACTCACAGTGTGGTTGGTGGAGTTGGGTGTATATGTGTACTCACAGTGTGGTTGGAGGAGTTGGGTGTATATAGGTACTCACAGTGTGGTTGGTGGAGTTGGGTGTATATAGGTACTCACAGTGTGGTTGGTGGAGTTGGGTGTATATGTGTACTCACAGTGTGGTTGGAGGAGTTGGGTGTATATAGGTACTCACAGTGTGGTTGGAGGAGTTGGGTGTATATATGTACTCACAGTGTGGTTGGAGGAGTTGGGTGTATATAGGTACTCACAGTGTGGTTGGTGGAGTTGGGTGTATATAGGTACTCACAGTGTGGTTGGTGGAGTTGGGTGTATATAGGTACTCACAGTGTGGTTGGAGGAGTTGGGTGTATATAGGTACTCACAGTGTGGTTGGTGGAGTTGGGTGTATATGTGTACTCACAGTGTGGTTGGAGGAGTTGGGTGTATATAGGTACTCACAGTGTCGTTGGAGGAGTTGGGTGTATATATGTACTCACAGTGTGGTTGGAGGTGTTGGGTGTATATAGGTACTCACAGTGTGGTTGGAGGAGTTGGGTGTATATAGGTACTCACAGTGTGGTTGGAGGAGTTGGGTGTATATAGTTACTCACAGTGTGGTTGGAGGAGTTGGGTGTATATAGGTACTCACAGTGTGGTTGGAGGAGAAGAGTGTATATAGGTACTCACAGTGTGGTTGGAGGAGTTGGGTGTATATAGGTACTCACAGTGTGGTTGGAGGAGTTGGGTGTATATAGCTACTCACATTGTGGTTGGAGGAGTTGGGTGTATATAGGTACTCACAGTGTGGTTGGAGGAGAATAGTGTATATAGGTACTCACAGTGTGGTTGGAGGAATTGGGTGTATATAGGTACTCACAGTGTGGTTGGAGGAGTTGGGTGTATATAGGTACTCACATTGTGGTTGGAGGAATTGGGTGTATGTAGGTACTCACAGTGTGGTTGGAGGTGTTGGGTGTATATAGCTACTCACATTGTGGTTGGAGGAGTTGGGTGTATGTAGGTACTCACAGTGTGGTTGGAGGAGTTGGGTGTATATAGGTACTCACAGTGTGGTTGGAGGAGTTGGGTGTATATAGCTACTCACATTGTGGTTGGAGGAGTTGGGTGTATAGGTACTCACAGTGTGGTTGGAGGAGTTGGGTGTATATAGGTACTCACAGTGTGGTTGGAGGAGTTGGGTGTATATAGGTACTCACAGTGTGGTTGGAGGTGTTGGGTGTATATAGCTACTCACATTGTGGTTGGAGGAGTTGGGTGTATATAGGTACTCACAGTGTGGTTGGAGGAGTTGGGTGTATATAGGTACTCACAGTGTGGTTGGAGGAGTTGGGTGTATATAGCTACTCACATTGTGGTTGGAGGAGTTGGGTGTATGTAGGTACTCACAGTGTGGTTGGAGGTGTTGGGTGTATATAGGTACTCACAGTGTGGTTGGAGGAGTTGGGTGTATATAGGTACTCACAGTGTGGTTGGAGGAGTTGGGTGTATGTAGGTATTCACAGTGTGGTTGGAGGTGCTGGGTGTATAGGTACTCACATTGTGGTTGGAGGAGTTGGGTGTATATAGGTACTCACAGTGTGGTTGGAGGAGTTGGGTGTATATAGCTACTCACATTGTGGTTGGAGGTGTTGGGTGTATATAGGTACTCACAGTGTGGTTGGAGGAGTTGGGTGTATATAGGTACTCACAGTGTGGTTGGAGGAGTTGGGTGTATATAGGTACTCACAGTGTGGTTGGAGGAGTTGGGTGTATATAGGTACTCACAGTGTGGTTGGAGGAGTTGGGTGTATATAGGCACTCACAGTGTGTTTGGAGGTGTTGGGTGTATATAGGTACTCACAGTGTGGTTGGAGGTGTTGGGTGTATATAGGTACTCACAGTGTGGTTGGAGGAGTTGGGTGTATATAGGTACTCACAGTGTGGTTGGAGGTGTTGGGTGTATATAGGTACTCACAGTGTGGTTGGAGGTGTTGGGTGTATATAGGTACTCACATTGTGGTTGGAGGAGTTGGGTGTATATAGCTACTCACAGTGTGGTTGGAGGAGTTGGGTGTATATAGGTACTCACATTGTGGTTGGAGGAGTTGGGTGTATGTAGGTACTCACAGTGTGGTTGGAGGTGTTGGGTGTATATAGGTACTCACAGTGTGGTTGGAGGAGTTGGGTGTATGTAGGTACTCACAGTGTGGTTGGAGGTGTTGGGTGTATATAGGTACTCACAGTGTGGTTGGAGGAGTTGGGTGTATATAGGTACTCACATTGTGGTTGGAGGAGTTGGGTGTATAGGTACTCACAGTGTGGTTGGAGGAGTTGGGTGTATATAGGTACTCACAGTGTGGTTGGAGGAGTTGGGTGTATATGTGTACTCACAGTGTGGTTGGTGGAGTTGGGTGTATATGTGTACTCACAGTGTGGTTGGAGGAGTTGGGTGTATATATGTACTCACAGTGTGGTTGGAGGAGTTGGGTGTATATGTGTACTCACAGTGTGGTTGGTGGAGTTGGGTGTATATGTGTACTCACAGTGTGGTTGGAGGAGTTGGGTGTATATATGTACTCACAGTGTGGTTGGAGGAGTTGGGTGTATATGTGTACTCACAGTGTGGTTGGTGGAGTTGGGTGTATATGTGTACTCACAGTGTGGTTGGAGGAGTTGGGTGTATATATGTACTCACAGTGTGGTTGGAGGAGTTGGGTGTATATGTGTACTCACAGTGTGGTTGGTGGAGTTGGGTGTATATGTGTACTCACAGTGTGGTTGGAGGAGTTGGGTGTATATATGTACTCACAGTGTGGTTGGAGGAGTTGGGTGTATATGTGTACTCACAGTGTGGTTGGTGGAGTTGGGTGTATATGTGTACTCACAGTGTGGTTGGAGGAGTTGGGTGTATATATGTACTCACAGTGTGGTTGGAGGAGTTGGGTGTATATGTGTACTCACAGTGTGGTTGGTGGAGTTGGGTGTATATGTGTACTCACAGTGTGGTTGGAGGAGTTGGGTGTATATATGTACTCACAGTGTGGTTGGAGGAGTTGGGTGTATATGTGTACTCACAGTGTGGTTGGTGGAGTTGGGTGTATATGTGTACTCACAGTGTGGTTGGAGGAGTTGGGTGTATATATGTACTCACAGTGTGGTTGGAGGAGTTGGGTGTATATGTGTACTCACAGTGTGGTTGGTGGAGTTGGGTGTATATGTGTACTCACAGTGTGGTTGGAGGAGTTGGGTGTATATATGTACTCACAGTGTGGTTGGTGGAGTTGGGTGTATATGTGTACTCACAGTGTGGTTGGAGGAGTTGGGTGTATATATGTACTCACAGTGTGGTTGGAGGAGTTGGGTGTATAGGTACTCACAGTGTGGTTGGAGGAGTTGGGTGTATATAGGTACTCACAGTGTGGTTGGAGGAGTTGGGTGTATATGTGTACTCACAGTGTGGTTGGAGGAGTTGGGTGTATATGTGTACTCACAGTGTGGTTGGAGGAGTTGGGTGTATATAGGTACTCACAGTGTGGTTGGTGGAGTTGGGTGTATATGTGTACTCACAGTGTGGTTGGAGGAGTTGGGTGTATATAGGTACTCACAGTGTGGTTGGTGGAGTTGGGTGTATATAGGTACTCACAGTGTGGTTGGTGGAGTTGGGTGTATATGTGTACTCACAGTGTGGTTGGAGGAGTTGGGTGTATATAGGTACTCACAGTGTGGTTGGAGGAGTTGGGTGTATATATGTACTCACAGTGTGGTTGGAGGAGTTGGGTGTATATAGGTACTCACAGTGTGGTTGGTGGAGTTGGGTGTATATAGGTACTCACAGTGTGGTTGGTGGAGTTGGGTGTATATAGGTACTCACAGTGTGGTTGGAGGAGTTGGGTGTATATAGGTACTCACAGTGTGGTTGGTGGAGTTGGGTGTATATGTGTACTCACAGTGTGGTTGGAGGAGTTGGGTGTATATAGGTACTCACAGTGTGGTTGGAGGAGTTGGGTGTATATATGTACTCACAGTGTGGTTGGAGGTGTTGGGTGTATATAGGTACTCACAGTGTGGTTGGAGGAGTTGGGTGTATATAGGTACTCACAGTGTGGTTGGAGGAGTTGGGTGTATATAGCTACTCACAGTGTGGTTGGAGGAGTTGGGTGTATATAGGTACTCACAGTGTGGTTGGAGGAGAAGAGTGTATATAGGTACTCACAGTGTGGTTGGAGGAGTTGGGTGTATATAGGTACTCACAGTGTGGTTGGAGGAGTTGGGTGTATATAGCTACTCACATTGTGGTTGGAGGAGTTGGGTGTATATAGGTACTCACAGTGTGGTTGGAGGAGAAGAGTGTATATAGGTACTCACAGTGTGGTTGGAGGAGTTGGGTGTATATAGGTACTCACAGTGTGGTTGGAGGAGTTGGGTGTATATAGGTACTCACATTGTGGTTGGAGGAATTGGGTGTATGTAGGTACTCACAGTGTGGTTGGAGGTGTTGGGTGTATATAGCTACTCACATTGTGGTTGGAGGAGTTGGGTGTATGTAGGTACTCACAGTGTGGTTGGAGGAGTTGGGTGTATATAGGTACTCACAGTGTGGTTGGAGGAGTTGGGTGTATATAGCTACTCACATTGTGGTTGGAGGAGTTGGGTGTATAGGTACTCACAGTGTGGTTGGAGGAGTTGGGTGTATATAGGTACTCACAGTGTGGTTGGAGGAGTTGGGTGTATATAGGTACTCACAGTGTGGTTGGAGGTGTTGGGTGTATATAGCTACTCACATTGTGGTTGGAGGAGTTGGGTGTATATAGGTACTCACAGTGTGGTTGGAGGAGTTGGGTGTATATAGGTACTCACAGTGTGGTTGGAGGAGTTGGGTGTATATAGCTACTCACATTGTGGTTGGAGGAGTTGGGTGTATGTAGGTACTCACAGTGTGGTTGGAGGTGTTGGGTGTATATAGGTACTCACAGTGTGGTTGGAGGAGTTGGGTGTATATAGGTACTCACAGTGTGGTTGGAGGAGTTGGGTGTATGTAGGTATTCACAGTGTGGTTGGAGGTGCTGGGTGTATAGGTACTCACATTGTGGTTGGAGGAGTTGGGTGTATATAGGTACTCACAGTGTGGTTGGAGGAGTTGGGTGTATATAGCTACTCACATTGTGGTTGGAGGTGTTGGGTGTATATAGGTACTCACAGTGTGGTTGGAGGAGTTGGGTGTATATAGGTACTCACAGTGTGGTTGGAGGAGTTGGGTGTATATAGGTACTCACAGTGTGGTTGGAGGAGTTGGGTGTATATAGGTACTCACAGTGTGGTTGGAGGAGTTGGGTGTATATAGGCACTCACAGTGTGTTTGGAGGTGTTGGGTGTATATAGGTACTCACAGTGTGGTTGGAGGTGTTGGGTGTATATAGGTACTCACAGTGTGGTTGGAGGAGTTGGGTGTATATAGGTACTCACAGTGTGGTTGGAGGTGTTGGGTGTATATAGGTACTCACAGTGTGGTTGGAGGTGTTGGGTGTATATAGGTACTCACATTGTGGTTGGAGGAGTTGGGTGTATATAGCTACTCACAGTGTGGTTGGAGGAGTTGGGTGTATATAGGTACTCACATTGTGGTTGGAGGAGTTGGGTGTATGTAGGTACTCACAGTGTGGTTGGAGGTGTTGGGTGTATATAGGTACTCACAGTGTGGTTGGAGGAGTTGGGTGTATGTAGGTACTCACAGTGTGGTTGGAGGTGTTGGGTGTATATAGGTACTCACAGTGTGGTTGGAGGAGTTGGGTGTATATAGGTACTC
>NC_092093.1:5484968-5502468 GCF_045679555.1 Salvelinus alpinus | reverse complement strand
GTACAGTTTACATAGTTTTCATGCTCATCGAACCATTCAGTGACCCCTGGTGCCCAGAGGATGGGGGCATAGCCATGGTGGCCAAAATAACGGCCTGCCCAACCTTTTTATGCATGACCCTAAGCATGATGGGATGTTTATTGCTTAATTAACTCAGGAACCACACCTGTGTGGAAGCATCTGCTTTCAATATCCTTTGTATTCCTCGTTTACTCAAGTGTTTCCATTATTTTGGCAGTTACCTGTATTTACGTTTACATTTAAGTCATTTAGCAGACGCTCTTATCCAGAGCGACTTACAAATTGGAAAGTTCATACATATTCATCCTGGTCCCCCCGTGGGGAATGAACCCACAACCCTGGCGTTGCAAGCGCCATGCTCTACCAACTGAGCCACACGGGACCATGTATCTATCACTCTCTTCCACATCTAGAACCCTTCATAGGTTCTGTTCCAAATGGCACCCTATTCGGTGCACTACTTTTGACCAGGAACCAATGGGCTCTGGTCAAAAGTAGTGCACCATTTAGGGAATAAGGTGCCATTTGGGACAAAATCTTATTGAACATTTTCATCCACTTTCAGAAGGAAGCAGTTTGACCAAATACAATGCTACTTCTCTGTAAACAAATTGACAGCAGACTTTCAGCATGCTTATAGAGAAGGGCACTCAACATGTACTGCGCTTTGTTGAAAAAAAACTTAAGTGCTATGGCTTTTCAACCTCTGCCATATTGTGGATTCAGAGCTATCTATCTAATAGAACTCAGAGGGTTTTCTTTAATGGAAGCTTCTCTAATGTCAAACATTTAAAATGTGGTGTACCACAGGGCAGCTCTCTAGGCCCTCTGCTCTTTTCTATTTTTACCAATGGCATTAACCTCTCTGGGATAGCGGGACGGTAGCGTCCCACCTGGCCAATAGCCAGGGAAAATGTAGAGCGCCAAATTCAAAAACATTATATAAAATCAAACTTTCATTAAATCACACATATAAGATACCAAATTAAAGCTACACTCGTTGTGAATCCAGCCAACATGTCAGATTTCAAAAAGGCTTTTCGGCGAAAGCTTAAGATGCTATTATCTGATGATAGCACAATGTCAACAAAGAGAGTGTAGCATATTTCAACCATGCTGGCGCTACTCAAAACGCAGATATAAAATATAAAACATGCATTACCTTTGACGAGATTCTTTTGATGGCACTCCAATATGTCCCATAAACATCACAAATGGTCCTTTTGTTCGATTAATTCCGTCCATATATATCCAAATTGTCAATTTATTTGGCGCCGTTGATCCAGAAAAAAACAGCTTCCAATTTGCGCAAAGTCACTACAAAATATCTCAAAAATTACCTCTAAACTTTGCCAAAACATTTCTAAGTACTTTTGTAATACAACTTAAGGTATTTGTAAACGTTAATAATCGATCAAATTGAAGACGGGTCTATCTGTTTTCAATACAGGAGATCAACAAACAAACGCTACATTTTTTAGTCTTGCGCAACTCTCAAACAGTACACATGACGTTACTCTACTTCCTGATGGCCTTCTTCTTCATTGCACAAATGAATAACCTCAACCTATTTCCTAAGACTGGTGACATCCAGTGGAAGCAGTAGGAACTGAGACTACAGTGATTAGAAATCTGGCTTTCTAATGAAACCTCATTGAACAGACAGTGACTTAAATGTCTTTAAAAAAAAATTATGGTTTTTCCTCTGGGTTTTGCCTGCTACATAAGTTCTGTTATACTTACAAATATGATTCAAACAGTTTTAGAAACTTCAGAGTGTTTTCTATCCAAATCTACTAATAATATGCATATCTTATATTCTGGGGATGAGTAGAAGGAAGTTGAAATTGGGCACGCTATTTTTCCCAACGTGAAAACTCTGCCCCCTATCCTAGAGAAGTTAAACAAAGCATGTGTGTCCATGTATGCTGATGATTCAACCATAAATGTGTCAGCAACCACAGCTAATGACGTCACTGAAACCCTTAACAGTTTCAGTCTGTTTTGGAATGGGTGGCTGGTGACTGGTCCTGAACATCTCTAAAACTAAGAGCATTGTATTTGGTACAAATCATTCCTTAAGTGCTAGACCTCAGCTGAATCTGGTAATGAATGGTGTGGCTGTTGAACAAGTTGAGGAGACTAAATTACTTGGCGTTACCTTAGCTTGTAAACTGTCATTTTCAAAACATATAGATTCAATGGTTTGTAAAGATGGGGAGAGGTCTAGCCGTAATAGGAGATGCTCTGCTTTTTTGACACCACAGTCCAAAAAGCAAGTTCTGCAGGCTCTAGTTTTGTCTAATCTTGATTATTGTCCAGTCGTGTGGTCCAGTGCTGCAAGGAAAGACCTAGTTAATCTGCAGCTGACCCAGAACAGAGCGACACATCTTGCTCTTCATTGTAATCAGAGGGCTGATATAAATGCTATGCATGCCAGTCTCTCTTGGCTCAGAGTTGAGGAGAGACTGACTGCATCACTTCTTCTTTTCATAGGAAACAATGTGTTGAAAATCCCAAATGGTTTGCATAGTCAACTTACACACAGCTTTGACACACACACACACTTATCCCACCTGACATGCCACCAGGGGTCTTTTCACAGTCCCCAAATCCAGAACAAATTCAAGAAAGCGTACAGTATTATATAGAGCCTTTTATTGCGTGGGAACTTCCTTCCATCTCATATTGCTCAAATAAACAGCAAACCTGGTTTAAAAACAGATGAAGCAACACCTCGTGGCACAACGCCTCTCCCCTATTTGACCTAGATAGTTTGTGTGTATGTATTGATATGTAGGCTACGTGTGCCTTTTTAAAAATGTATGTAGTTCTGTCCTTGAGCTGTTCTTGTCTAATGATGTTCTATATTGTGTCATTCTGTATTACGTTTCATGTTTTGTGTGGACCCCAGGAAGAGTAGCTGCTGCTTTTGCAACAGCTAATGGGGATCCTACTAAATTACCTATACTAAATACCAGTACCTATACTCACCACAAGGTGGACTGAAGAGATTACAATGGGATTAAGTAGGAAGTAGTACCTATACTGACCACAAGGTGGACTGAAGAGATTACAATGGGAAGCAGTAACTATACTGACCACAAGGTGGACTGAAGAGATTACAATGGGAAGCAGTACCTATACTGACCACAACGTGAACTGAAGAGATTACAATGGGAAGCAGTACCTATACTGACCACAACGTGAACTGAAGAGATTACAATGGGAAGCAGTACCTATACTGACCACAAGGTGGACTGAAGAGATTACAATGGGAAGCAGTACCTATACTGACCACAAGGTGTATTGAAGAGATTACAATGGGATTAAGTAGGAAGCAGTACCTATACTGACCACAAGGTGGACTGAAGAGATTACAATGGGAAGCAGTACCTATACTGACCACAAGGTGGACTGAAGAGATTACAATGGGAAGCAGTACCTATACTGACCACAAGGTGTATTGAAGAGATTACAATGGGATTAAGTAGGAAGCAGTACCTATACTGACCACACGGTGGACTGAAGAGATTACAATGGGAAGCAGTACCTATACTGACCACAAGGTGTATTGAAGAGATTACAATGGGATTCAGTAGGAAGCAGTACCGATACTCACCACAAGGTGGACTGAAGAGATTACAAAGGGATTCAGTAGGAAGCAGTACCTATACTGACCACAAGGTGGACTGAAGAGATTACAATGGGAAGCAGTACCTATACTGACCACAAGGTGTATTGAAGAGATTACAATGGGATTCAGTAGGAAGCAGTACCGATACTCACCACAAGGTGGACTGAAGAGATTACAAAGGGGTTCCAGAGATAGTTTCAGAGGTGTGTGTGTTTTTGATGCATAGAGGACATGTGCTCATATTTACACTAGAGGGCAGAAGAGCACCTGTTTTGAGCTAAAACATTGTAGCTGTTTTACACAACAAGAGCATCACCAGCTGATTAATGCTTAGTCAAATTTTCCAAATTAAACAATGATCTACTTTTTCAGTTTAAAAACCTTGACTAGGTATTTCCTTGTTCTCACCTAGACACACAAACAAACACACACAGACACACACACACACACACACACACACACACACACACACACACACACACACACACACACACACACACACACACACACACACACACACACACACACACACACGCACACACACGCACACACACACACACACACACACAAAACACAAGTAGCGGCAGGTAGCCTAGTGGTTAGAGAGTGTTGGACTAGTAACCTTTCTGCCCCTGAACAAGGTAGTTAACCCACTGTTCCTAGGCAGTCATTGTAAATAAGAATTTGTTCTTAAACTGACTTGCCTAGTTAAATAAAAGGTGAAATAAAAAATAAAATAAAATACACACACACACACATCGATGTGAATGAATAGAAACAATATGTCCTTTAATAATTCTCTCTTTCAGCTTTATATCCCTGCTCTCACACTGACACAATGAATCAAAGAAACTTGACATCTTTCAGAGAATGTCGATCACTATAAGAGAAAGGGGGGACAATAAATCTGGTAACACCAGGAAGTGATTTTGGGTTTCCTATGGGAGTCGTGTAGGACATTGAGATAGTATTACTGACTGGGCAACACTTCACAGCATTCTGTTTAGACCACCTGTCTGTGTGTGTGTGTGTGTGTGTGTGTGTGTGTGTGTGTGTGTGTGTGTGTGTGTGTGTGTGTGTGTGTGTGTGTGTGTGTGTGTGTGTGTGTGTGTGTGTGTGTGTGTGTGTGTGTGTGTCTGTGTGTGTGTGTGTCTGTGTCTGTGTGTCTGTGTGTCCGTCCCCGGGAGCATGGTACTGAAAAGTAAACAGGACTAAGGAGGAAATTCCCCTTTATTGTCCTGTAGATCTCTTTCTCTCTCCCAGTGTTAAACACGGAAATGGACCCCTGCCAACTAGCAGGTGCTTCCTACAACCTCTCTGACTATTTTACTGCATTTACAGATGATTTTTAAGGGAACTACGATATGGACAAGGTCCAAACCCATCTCAACAACCTGTTGTTTGCAATATTATAATACGGTTACTCCTAAATATACCAGACCTGGGTTCAAATACTATTTAAAATATCACAATTACTTTCACATACATTCGAGGCTAGTATTCAGATATATTTTATTTGAAAAGAAAAGTAGTTATATTTTAATGTATCTGGAAATACACTTGGAAATTATTTGACAGTATTTTAAAATACCTGGGTTAAATTCACGGGAGTGTATTTGAGTCTGTGTTTTTGAGTATTTGAAATACAATTTGGCAGACAATTAGTTTTGTTTTTGTACAAATAACCATTCCAATACTCAAATACAAGTACTTGTTTTGGGCTGTGTATCTGACAACACTCAAATACACACACACACACAAAACATTTTTTTTTAAATACCAGATACTCAAATACACCTGTATTTGAACTCAGGTTTGAAACATACTAAAATGGCAACTAGGGTAACTGCATCATCAAACATAGGCTGTTTGTTAGGAGCTAGCAGCATAAACATTTCGCTGCACCCTTATAACACCTGCTAACCCGTATATGTGACCAATGAACTTTGATTTCATTTGTTTTTCCAAACGGCACCCTATTCTCTGTGTAAATGGAACGTAAATTCCCTTTTTTCTGCACTTTTCTCTCTATGCGTATTCTGATCTTGAACTTTAAGCATGATTAATAACATGCTTTTCACCTGCTATTCGTTCTGGGAGAGCTAAGAAATGAAGGTGTGTCTACAGATATCTACCGTATTCTGACCTTTGACTTAATTTCTTAATAATTTCACCACCTTAACTTGTGAGGAAACCATGAATAAGGTTGAGCGAACCTGCCAGTTCTAAGTGTGAAAAGCATCTACTTTATTTTTTCCTGATAGGAATAACACCGTTCTCCATGCACCATAAATGATACATTGATAAGAGCCATTGATAAGAGCCATTGAAAAGAGCCATTGATAAGAGCCATTGATAAGAGCCATTGATAAGAGCCATTGATAAGAGCCATTGATAAGAGCCATTGATAAGAGCCATTGATAAGAGCCATTGATGACAGCCATTGATGAGAGCCATTGATAAGAGCCATTGATGAGAGCCATTGATAAGAGCCATTGATGAGTGCCATTGATAAGGGCCATTGATAAGAGCCATTGATAAGGGCCATTGATAAGAGCCATTGATAAGAGCCATTGATAAGAGCCATTGATAAGAGCCATTGATAAGAGCCATTGATGAGAGCCATTGATGAGAGCCATTGATGAGAGCCATTGATGAGAGCCATTGATAAGAGCCATTGATAAGGGCCATTGATAAGAGCCATTGATAAGAACCATTGATAAGAGCCATTGATAAGAGCCATTGATAAGAGCCATTGATAAGAGCCATTGATAAGAGCCATTGATAAGAGCCATTGATAAGAGCCATTGATGAGAGCCATTGATGAGAGCCATTGATAAGAGCCATTGATAAGAGCCATTGATAAGAGCCATTGATAAGAGCCATTGATAAGAGCCATTGATGAGAGCCATTGATGAGAGCCATTGATAAGAGCCATTGATAAGAGGCATTGATGAGAGCCATTGATGAGAGCCATTGATGAGAGCCATTGATGAGAGCCATTGATAAGGGCCATTGATAAGGGCCATTGATAAGAGCCATTGATAAGAGCCATTGATGAGAGCCATTGATGAGAGCCATTGATAAGAGCCATTGATGAGAGCCATTGATGAGAGCCATTGATAAGAGCCATTGATAAGAGGCATTGATGAGAGCCATTGATGAGAGCCATTGATGAGAGCCATTGATGAGAGCCATTGATAAGGGCCATTGATAAGGGCCATTGATAAGAGCCATTGATAAGAGCCATTGATAAGAGCCATTGATAAGGGCCATTGATAAGAGCCATTGATAAGAGCCATTGATAAGAGCCATTGATAAGAGCCATTGATGAGAGCCATTGATGAGAGCCATTGATAAGAGCCATTGATAAGAGCCATTGATAAGAGCCATTGATAAGAGTCATTGATAAGGGCCATTGATAAGAGCCATTGATAAGAGCTAGATAAATGAGTAATCAGTTTGGATAAGAGGACTGTAAATACACTTACAGCGCCTTCAGAAGAAATTCATACCCCTTGACTTTTCCTAATTTTGTTGTGTTACAGCTTGAATTTAAAAGTGATTAAATTAAGATTTTTTGTCATTAGCCTATACTCAATGCCTCATAATGTCAACGTGGAATTATGTTTCTCGAAAGTTTCACAAATTAATTACAAATTAAAAGCTGAAATGTTTTGAGTCAATAAGTATTCAACCCCTTTGTTATGTCAAGCCTAAATAAGTTCATGAGTAAAAATGTGCTCAATAAGTCACATAATTAGTTGCATGGAATCACTCTGTGTGCAGTAACAGTGTTTAACATGATTTTTAAATGACTACCCCACCTCTGTACCCCACACATACAATTATCTGTAAGGTCCCTCAGTCAAGCAGTGAATGTCAAGCACAGATTCAACCACAAAGACCAGGGAGGTTTTCCAATGCCTCGCAAAGAATGGCACCTATTGGCAGATGGGTAAAAATAAAATAAAAATCAGACATTGAATATCCCTTTGAGCATGGTGAAGTTATTAATTACACTTTGGATGGTGTATCAATACACCCAGTCACTACAAAGATACAGTCATCCTTCCTAACTCAGTTGCCGTAGAGGAAGGAAACCGCTCCGGGATTTCACCATGAGACCAATGGTGACTTTAAAATAGTTATAGAGTTTAATGGCTGTGATAGCAGAAAACTGAGGATGGATCAACAACATTGTAGTTACTCCACAAAACTAACCTAAAGTCAAAAGAAGGAAGCCTGTACAGAATATAAATATTCCAAAACACGCATCCTGTTTGCAACAAGGCACTAAAGTAATACTGCAAGAAGGCACTGTACATACTATACTGTGATGCAGACCAGGGGGACCTAGGTGACCGTCCTCAGTGCCACACGGTCCATCAGAGTGACACCTACTATTTATGACACATCCCCTCAGGTAGGGACCAATGGGATTACTCAGAAAGAGGCACATCCATCAGCCTTGTCCAATGGGGCGCCTTGCCTGTGGCAGTGGCTCGCTATAGGTCTAGGTCTAGAAGGAAGTCAGGAAGGACAGAAAGCTTCACACACTCATCCACCAACCCACACTAACAGGACAGGGGAGACTATTCACTAAACCTGAGAATAAGTACAGGCATGTCAAAGAAAGATGAATGTTCATTAAAACTGAGAACGTATATGAGAACGTTCAGACTCAAATTCTCCATTTGAATGTACAGCTAGATATAAATGGAGAAATAACTGTATGTGTATACAGTAAGCCTTTTTAAACTTCCAACAACAGGGTGATCAAATTAAGACCCTGCATCTGTACATGGTTCAATATACCATCAGATTCCATAGTGTTACATGGTCCAATAAACTATCAGATTCCATAGTGTTACATGGTTCAATATACTATCAGATTCCATAGTGTTACATGGTTCTATATACTATCAGATTCCATAGTGTTACATGGTCCAATATACTATCAGATTCCATAGTGTTACATGGTTCTATATACTATCAGATTCCATAGTGTTACATGGTTCAATATACTATCAGATTCCATAGTGTTACATGGTTCTATAAACTATCAGATTCCATAGTGTTACATGGTTCAATATACTATCAGATTCCATAGTGTTACATGGTTCTATATACTATCAGATTCCATAGTGTTACATGGTCCTATATACTATCAGATTCCATAGTGTTACATGGTTCTATATACTATCAGATTCCATAGTGTTACATGGTCCTATATACTATCAGATTCCATAGTGTTACATGGTCCAATATACTATCAGATTCCATAGTGTTACATGGTTCAATATACTATCAGATCCCATAGTGTTACATGGTCCAATATACTATCAGATTCCATAGTGTTACATGGTCCTATATACTATCAGATTCCATAGTGTTACATGGTTCTATATACTATCAGATTCCATAGTGTTACATGGTCCAATATACCATCAGATTCCATAGTGTTACATGGTCCAATATACTATCAGATTCCATAGTGTTACATGGTTCTATATACTATCAGATTCTATAGTGTTACATGGTTCAATATACCATCAGATTCCATAGTGTTACATGGTTCTATATACTATCAGATTCCATAGTGTTACATGGTTCTATATACTATCAGATTCCATAGTGTTACATGGTCCAATATACTATCAGATTCCATAGTGTTACATGGTGTATACTATCGGTCCAGTATACTATCAGATTCCATAGTGTTACATGGTCCAATATACTATCAGATTCCATAGTGTTACATGGTTCAATATACCATCAGATTCCATAGTGTTACATGGTTCAATATACTATCAGATTCCATAGTGTTACATGGTTCAATATACCATCAGATTCCATAGTGTTACATGGTTCTATATACTATCAGATTCCATAGTGTTACATGGTTATATATACTATCAGATTCCATAGTGTTACATGGTCCAATATACTATCAGATTCCATAGTGTTACATGGTTCAATATACCATCAGATTCCATAGTGTTACATGGTTCTATATACCATCAGATTCCATAGTGTTACATGGTCCAATATACTATCAGATTCCATAGTGTTACATGGTCCAATATACTATCAGATTCCATAGTGTTACATGGTTCTATATACTATCAGATTCTATAGTGTTACATGGTTCTATATACCAGAGGTGTGGACTCGATTCACATGACTTGGACTCGAGTCAGACTCGAGTCGCAAATATAATGACTTGCAACTCGACTTTGACTTTAACAGCAATGACTCGTGACTTAACTTGGACTTGAGCCTTTTGACTCGAACTGACTTGATACCCTCCCCATGTCCAAATATTAAAAATGATGCTATTAACAAAGAACGGTAAGTCGTGGCTAACATAGCCGACAGCTAACATTTGCATAATTTATAACTTTGCTAGTGTAGCATGTAGGTTAACGTAACGTTAAATCAATGAGCCTCCACACAGTCAGTCAGTGCGGGAACGTGATCATTGCACCCAAGATTGAGCTACAACTGGCTATGCAGTTAGTAGCCTAAATCCTGCCTTGTTACTGCTGTTCCTAAAACCATTGACATACGTTAGCCTACTGTAACCACACACAAAGGTTGGGTGATTGTGTACAAGCATACATTGCCTGATCGCGCCTCATAACGGTCCTCGATAGTTGATCACTATGGAGAGGGGGGGGGGGGTCTTTCTCATGGCTACCCATGTATTTGCATGGAAAAATAACGTTTATTTGGAAAGTAATAAAAATGTATATTTTTAAAAGCATTCATGATTTGCGTAAATGTAATATACTAACTATTACTCTTATGAAATGGTATAACATTTGGTGAAGAGCACGTTATGTCTTGTTTAGGACTCGAAATTCAAAGTTTAGGACTTGAGACTTGACTTGAGACTTGTCGGTCTTGACTTGAGACTTAACTCGGACTTGGATGTCTTGACTTGGGACTTGAGTGCTAAGACTTGAGACTTACTTGTGACTTGTAAAACAATGACTTGGTCCCACCTCTGCTGTATACTATCAGATTCCATAGTGTTACATGGTCCAATATACTATCAGATTCCATAGTGTTACATGGTCCAATATACTATCAGATTCCATAGTGTTACATGGTCCAATATACTATCAGATTCCATAGTGTTACATGGTCCAATATACCATCAGATTCCATAGTGTTACATGGTCCTATATACTATCAGATTCCATAGTGTTACATGGTCCAATATACTATCAGATTCCATAGTGTTACATGGTCCAATATACATGGTTCAATATACTATCAGATTCCATAGTGTTACATGGTCCAATATACCATCAGATTCCATAGTGTTACATGGTTCAATATACCATCAGATTCCATAGTGTTACATGGTCCTATATACCATCAGATTCCATAGTGTTACATGGTTCTATATACTATCAGATTCCATAGTGTTACATGGTTCTATATACATGGTCCAATATACTATCAGATTCCATAGTGTTACATGGTCCTATATACTATCAGATTCCATAGTGTTACATGGTCCTATATACCATCAGATTCCATAGTGTTACATGGTTCTATATACTATCAGATTCCATAGTGTTACATGGTTCTATATACATGGTCCAATATACTATCAGATTCCATAGTGTTACATGGTCCTATATACTATCAGATTCCATAGTGTTACATGGTCCAATATACCATCAGATTCCATAGTGTTACATGGTTCTATATACATGGTCCAATATACTATCAGATTCCATAGTGTTACATGGTCCTATATACTATCAGATTCCATAGTGTTACATGGTCCAATAAACTTTCAGATTCCATAGTGTTACATGGTCCAATATACCATCAGATTCCATAGTGTTACATGGTTCAATATATTATCATATTCCATAGTGTTACATGGTTCTATATACTATCAGATTCCATAGTGTTACATGGTTCTATATACTATCAGATTCCATAGTGTTACATGGTCCAATATACTATCAGATTCCATAGTGTTACATGGTTCTATATACTATCAGATTCCATAGTGTTACATGGTCCTATATACTATCAGATTCCATAGTGTTACATGGTCCTATATACTATCAGATTCCATTGTGTTACATGGTTCAATATACTATCAGATTCCATAGTGTTACATGGTCCTATATACTATCAGATTCCATAATGTTACATGGTCCAATATACTATCAGATTCCATAGTGTTACATGGTTCTATATACTATCAGATTCCATAGTGTTACATGGTCCTATATACTATCAGATTCCATAGTGTTACATGGTTCTATATACTATCAGATTCCATAGTGTTACATGGTCCAATATACTATCAGATTCCATAGTGTTACATGGTCCAATATACTATCAGATTCCATAGTGTTACATGGTCCTATATACTATCAGATTCCATAGTGTTACATGGTCCAGTATACTATCAGATTCCATAGTGTTACATGGTCCTATATACTATCAGATTCCATAGTGTTACATGGTTCTATATACTATCAGATTCCATAGTGTTACATGGTCCTATATACTATCAGATTCCATAGTGTTACATGGTTCTATATACTATCAGATTCCATAGTGTTACATGGTCCAATATACTATCAGATTCCATAGTGTTACATGGTCCAATATACTATCATATTCCATAGTGTTACATGGTCCTATATACTATCAGATTCCATAGTGTTACATGGTCCTATATAATATCAGATTCCATAGTGTTACATGGTTCTATATACTATCAGATTCCATAGTGTTACATGGTTCTATATACTATCAGATTCCATAGTGTTACATGGTCCAATATACATGGTCCAATATACTATCAGATTCCATAGTGTTACATGGTCCAATATACCATCAGATTCCATAGTGTTACATGGTTCAATATATTATCAGATTCCATAGTGTTACATGGTTCTATATACTATCAGATTCCATAGTGTTACATGGTCCAATATACCATCAGATTCCATAGTGTTACATGGTTCAATATATTATCAGATTCCATAGTGTTACATGGTTCAATATATTATCAGATTCCATAGTGTTACATGGTTCTATATACTATCAGATTCCATAGTGTTACATGGTCCAATATACCATCAGATTCCATAGTGTTACATGGTTCAATATACTATCAGATTCCATAGTGTTACATGGTCCAATATACATGGTCCAATATACTATCAGATTCCATAGTGTTACATGGTCCAATATACCATCAGATTCCATAGTGTTACATGGTTCAATATATTATCAGATTCCATAGTGTTACATGGTCCAATATACTATCAGATTCCATAGTGTTACATGGTTCAATATACTATCAGATTCCATAGTGTTACATGGTTCAATATACTATCAGATTCCATAGTGTTACATGGTCCAATATACTCTCAGATTCCATAGTGTTACATGGTCCAATATACTATCAGATTCCATTGTGTTACATGGTCCTATATACTATCAGATTCCATAGTGTTACATGGTCCAGTATACTATCAGATTCCATAGTGTTACATGGTCCTATATACTATCAGATTCCATAGTGTTACATGGTTCTATATACTATCAGATTCCATAGTGTTACATGGTCCTATATACTATCAGATTCCATAGTGTTACATGGTCCAGTATACTATCAGATTCCATAGTGTTACATGGTCATATATACTATCAGATTCCATAGTGTTACATGGTTCTATATACTATCAGATTCCATAGTGTTACATGGTCCAATATACTATCAGATTCCATAGTGTTACATGGTCCAATATACTATCAGATTCCATAGTGTTACATGGTCCTATATACTATCAGATTCCATAGTGTTACATGGTTCTATATACTATCAGATTCCATAGTGTTACATGGTTCTATATACTATCAGATTCCATAGTGTTACATGGTCCAATATACATGGTCCAATATACTATCAGATTCCATAGTGTTACATGGCCCAATATACCATCAGATTCCATAGTGTTACATGGTTCAATATATTATCAGATTCCATAGTGTTACATGGTTCTATATACTATCAGATTCCATAGTGTTACATGGTCCAATATACCATCAGATTCCATAGTGTTACATGGTTCAATATATTATCAGATTCCATAGTGTTACATGGTTCAATATATTATCAGATTCCATAGTGTTACATGGTTCTATATACTATCAGATTCCATAGTGTTACATGGTCCAATATACCATCAGATTCCATAGTGTTACATGGTTCAATATACTATCAGATTCCATAGTGTTACATGGTCCAATATACATGGTCCAATATACTATCAGATTCCATAGTGTTACATGGTCCAATATACCATCAGATTCCATAGTGTTACATGGTTCAATATATTATCAGATTCCATAGTGTTACATGGTCCAATATACCATCAGATTCCATAGTGTTACATGGTTCAATATATTATCAGATTCCATAGTGTTACATGGTCCAATATACTATCAGATTCCATAGTGTTACATGGTTCAATATACTATCAGATTCCATAGTGTTACATGGTTCAATATACTATCAGATTCCATAGTGTTACATGGTCCTATATACTATCAGATTCCATAGTGTTACATGGTTCAATATACTATCAGATTCCATAGTGTTACATGGTTCAATATACTATCAGATTCCATAGTGTTACATGGTCCTATATACTATCAGATTCCATAGTGTTACATGGTTCAATATACTATCAGATTCCATAGTGTTACATGGTCCTATATACTATCAGATTCCATAGTGTTACATGGTCCTATATACTATCAGATTCCATAGTGTTACATGGTTCAATATACTATCAGATTCCATAGTGTTACATGGTCCTATATACTATCAGATTCCATAGTGTTACATGGTTCAATATACCATCAGATTCCATAGTGTTACATGGTTCAATATACTATCAGATTCCATAGTGTTACATGGTCCAATATACCATCAGATTCCATAGTGTTACATGGTTCAATATATTATCAGATTCCATAGTGTTACATGGTCCAATATATTATCAGATTCCATAGTGTTACATGGTCCAATATACCATCAGATTCCATAGTGTTACATGGTTCTATATACTATCAGATTCCATAGTGTTACATGGTTCAATATATTATCAGATTCCATAGTGTTACATGGTCCAATATATTATCAGATTCCATAGTGTTACATGGTTCAATATACTATCAGATTCCATAGTGTTACATGGTCCAATATACTATCAGATCCCATAGTGTTACATGGTTCAATATACTATCAGATTCCATAGTGTTACATGGTCCAATATACCATCAGATTCCATAGTGTTACATGGTTCAATATACCATCAGATTCCATAGTGTTACATGGTCCAATATACTATCAGATTCCATAGTGTTACAATGTCCAATATACTATCAGATTCCATAGTGTTACATGGTTCAATATATTATCAGATTCCATAGTGTTACATGGTCCAATATACTATCAGATTCCATAGTGTTACATGGTTCAATATACTATCAGATTCCATAGTGTTACATGGTTCAATATACTGTCAGATTCCATAGTGTTACATGGTTCAATATATTATCAGATTCCATAGTGTTACATGGTCCAATATACTATCAGATTCCATAGTGTTACATGGTTCAATATACTATCAGATTCCATAGTGTTACATGGTTCAATATACTATCAGATTCCATAGTGTTACATGGTCCAATATACCATCAGATTCCATAGTGTTACATGGTTCAATATATTATCAGATTCCATAGTGTTACATGGTCCAATATACTATCAGATTCCATAGTGTTACATGGTTCAATATACTATCAGATTCCATAGTGTTACATGGTTCAATATACTATCAGATTCCATAGTGTTACATGGTCCAATATACCATCAGATTCCATAGTGTTACATGGTTCAATATATTATCAGATTCCGTAGTGTTACATGGTCCAATATACTATCAGATTCCATAGTGTTACATGGTCCAATATACCATCAGATTCCATAGTGTTACATGGTTCAATATACTATCAGATTCCATAGTGTTACATGGTCCAATATACTATCAGATTCCATAGTGTTACATGGTCCAATATACTATCAGATTCCATAGTGTTACATGGTCCAATATACTATCAGATTCCATAGTGTTACATGGTCCAATATACCATCAGATTCCATAGTGTTACATGGTTCAATATACCATCAGATTCCATAGTGTTACATGGTCCAATATACTATCAGATTCCATAGTGTTACATGGTCCAATATACTATCAGATTCCATAGTGTTACATGGTCCAATATACTATCAGATTCCATAGTGCTACATTGTTTGATGTGATAGGCCGTATTATTAATAGTTTACTGATTTTCACCTTTAATGTTTCTCACAAGGCGTTATTTATTGTGTCATGAATGTCATAGAGTGATGTACAGTATTTAATACTTTGGAGTATTTCGTAGCTGTGGGATCCTTTTCTCTTGAAATTATAGTCATAGGACAACAATAGGAAAACCATCAGGTCAACCATAGGCCAACCATAGGACAACCATAGGTCAACCATAGATCAACCATAGGACAACCATAGGTCAACCATAGACCAACCATAGACCAACCATAGACCAACCATAGGCCAACCATAGACCAACCATAGGACAACCATAGGTCAACCATAGACCAACCATAGACCAACCATAGACCAACCATAGGACAACCATAGACCAACCATAGACCAACCATAGACCAACCATAGGCCAACCATAGACCAACCATAGGACAACCATAGGACAACCATAGGTCAACCATAGACCAACCATAGACCAACCATAGGTCAACCATAGACCAACCATAGACCAACCATAGACCAACCATAGGCCAACCATAGACCAACCATAGGACAACCATAGGTCAACCATAGATCAACCATAGACCAACCATAGGACAACCATAGGTCAACCATAGACCAACCATAGACCAACCATAGACCAACCATAGGACAACCATAGGTCAACCATAGACCAACCATAGACCAACCATAGACCAACCATAGACCAACCATAGACCAACCATAGGACAACCATAGACCAACCATAGGACAACCATAGGTCAACCATAGGACAACCATAGATCAACCATAGGACAACCATTGGCCAACCATAGATCAACCATAGACCAACCATAGGACAACCATAGACCAACCATAGACCAACCATAGGCCAACCATAGACCAACCATAGGACAACCATAGGACAACCATAGGTCAGCCATAGACCAACCATAGACCAACCATAGGTCAACCATAGACCAACCATAGACCAACCATAGACCAACCATAGGCCAACCATAGACCAACCATAGGACAACCATAGGTCAACCATAGATCAACCATAGACCAACCATAGGACAACCATAGGTCAACCATAGACCAACCATAGACCAACCATAGACCAACCATAGGACAACCATAGGTCAACCATAGACCAACCATAGACCAACCATAGACCAACCATAGACCAACCATAGACCAACCATAGGACAACCATAGACCAACCATAGGACAACCATAGGTCAACCATAGGACAACCATAGATCAACCACAGGACAACCATTGGCCAACCATAGATCAACCATAGACCAACCATAGGACAACCATAGATCAACCATAGATCAGCCGTAAGAGAACCATAGGACAAATAAATGAATGAGTAAAGAGAAAAGGACAAGAAATGAATGAATATTTGAAAGAATTAATAAAAATGAATCAAGAAATGAATAAACGAGGACTTTTCTTAAATATA